>NW_028186812.1:3785080-3938561 GCF_003343005.1 Rhea americana | reverse complement strand
TTTTTTTAATAGAGTGGAGTCATAATAACGTACCAAAAATTCTGCATAACTGCTGACCTTCTTCTAGCTGAAATTCCAGCTTTTACTCTCCATTGTTAAAGGTCTCCAAGGTATTATCCTGTTTATATCCTAGGTTGTGTCAAGAATTAATGTGGTCTACTAGATTTATCCCACGTTCAATTCATCTGAAAATATTAAATGTGCCTTCTCAAAGGGGCCGGGARCTTTCTCTTTTCCAAAGAGAAAGCATTTGATAAAATGAATCAAACTCTCTTAAAAAGTTTAGGTAGGGGAAAAAATCCAAACATGAGTGGAATAGTTTTTATTTATTGCAAATATACTAGTAATTATAAAGAAATGGCTGTAGAGAGACCCACAGAGTACTATGACTCTACTTTTGCCACTGGTGTCAATGACACAGGGAAATAGCTATGATAGTAATGGAGTAAGACTCTTTTCTATATGACTAATACGGAATAGCACAATACCACAATATTTGTTTCTGAGAGATGGACAGCCTTTTCTAGAAATTAAGAAAATCTAACAGCTCTGAGTGAAAATAAGAACAGTTAGGCTCATTGTGATAAATTCAAGATGTTGCCTATAATAACAAGATAGCACAGAGTATATTATGCAGACTGGAATTACAGCTGAGTGGCAGAAGGGAATGARGGTCCTGGAGATTAGAGTAAATGAGGAACAAAATAAAATTGCCTGTATACCAAAGGGATTCTTACTTTCTGTTTGGTTCCCTGGAAACTACTGCAGTTAAGAATAGGCTGAGGGAATACAACTTGAATGTGTACGTTCCAGACATGCATATCTTAGCAACCATGGTTCTTAGGGGAGAAACATTAGACTAGATCAAAGGAGGTGACTTCTGAACATTTAAAAGACTTTTTTATGATAGAAGATTTAAATCACTTATTTCAAGCAGCCAGACCATAGTGGGAAATTTTTAGAAGGGCCAAATCACTGTTTTATTAAAATGTCATCTCCTAAAACATGCTGCTGAAGGTAAGATGGGCGGACCTGTTAACAGCTGAGGAAATGTATCCAAAGGCATATTTCTAGGCAGAGCAAGTTCCATCACTTGCCTGCTCAACTTGTTGGGCTGCTAGGAACTGGGAAKACATTTATCTCCTCTGAGTATRATCTGTGGGGAATATTGCTTGAATAATAGATATTGGAGTTGTCTATCTCAGTGGAAGTGAGAAYTTATATGATAGCTAATTCTAAGGATATGAAGAATGACCAAATCCAGAATAACTGTTTAGARGTTRTTGTTTATAGGGCAATAAAGATTGCATATAAGTGCAGTCATTTTATATATGAAGCCTAGTTGTATTTGTTTTCTTGAAGATCACTACATAAAAAGCCATTCAAGCTTTACCATGGACATTCCTTATTTTATGTGAATAAAGAACAGGGGAGTGATCAAGTTTCCAGATAGCAGAGGGAAAATGGTCCTATGTTCAGACTATAACTGGGATTTTAGCAGACTTTTCTATAACAATTCTGCATATTGAAAGATCCTTCCAGATTGCCTGTTACACTATGAACCATAAGCAGAAAGCTCATAGATATGTATGGGTCATATTAACATGTTAAATTAAATTATATAATTTCATAGAAGAGTGTTCCTTCAGATTGGTATCTGCATCTCATTTACAGAATTCATAGTTYTAATGCATTTTTAGTTCCTCTCACTTTTTAAAATGATTAAATTATGGAAGAAGATGAAGTGTTCATATTTCTTTTGAATATGTCCATTCTTTCAGTGAAATTTGGGTAAACTCCTTAGTTTATACAGCTCTGCTTTAGCCCCAGCTCTTCTTCTTGTTGGACTTTTTCACAGGAAAGCTTTTATTGCTAGCCATCATTGTCAAAACAGTCTCTTTCGCAACTGTTAAGATTATGCAAATTTAACAAGACAATAAGTCTTTAAGTTTTACAGTGCTTTTGTGATCAGRCTTTGAAAATAATTTTGCCATCTAATTTCTTTCTAACTGAGTCATTATTCGTTTTTTACAGACATGTATGGACTCCCCAACTATCTTTTTGCATGAGCGATTCAAAGTCCAGCTTTTCTGCTGCTSTTAAGCATGCTGATAGTATGACTTTGAATACTCACCATCCAAAGTAAGTAATAGTAGAGAGCATTTTAGTAGGCTGTTTTTGGTAGTTGGTTCAAATTCTACTGTATGTACAGATATCTGGACTTTAAACTTTTGAACTGCAGTTCATTTCTTTGCAAGAGATGGGTGGGATGGAGTGAGGGGGCAGCCGAAAAAGATTTGAGATCTGATAAGATCATTTCAGATCTGTCCAGAATTTGCTTTCTTGAATCTCATGAAGATGCTGTTTGCAGTCTTTTATAAGTGCCCATCTCCCACATTCCAGTGTATTAGCTTCCTTTTCAAGGGGTTTGTTGAAATCATTCTGACATGCCATTGTCCACAAAACTGTGATGTCTTTCATAATAAAATTAGCTCTTTGTGTTATTGTTGGCCCTTCTAGCTCACTGGTTTTGCAGTGGGGCAATACTTTAGGGCAAATAATCTGGCGGATCCCAAGAAGGAGGTCAATGCCTGGATAATATTACATTTCGGATGCTCTTCTGTCACAATAGTTTTGCCCTTTTCAGGTCTGATCGCAGGTCCCAAATACAAGACAGCTCTTTGACAGTTTACATTTAGAAGGGAGTGTGTTAGGACATGTTCAGGCAGTTTCTTCATTAGGTGATTCTTATGTTCCTCCATTACTAAGAAGAATAAATTACCTAAGAAAGCAGTTGCCTTACTGGGAAGCATTTTAGTGATGACCAATTTTAACTGCGTTTTCAGATTTTCAGATTCCTTAGATAGCCTTTTTTAAAGACTATGTATTATGTCTAGTATATATCTTTATCTGCATCCCCAAAAAAGAACTCTCAGGAACATTGAGGTTGCAGCGACTTGCACAACTTGTACAGTAATTATAAAATATTGTATAGCTGCTTTGGAACAAATTCTTTCCCTCTGCTGTAGCTCAGGTAGCTGACTTGGGGAGGCTGTATACGTTTGGCCAGGTGCATTAGCCCTCCAGAGAAGGATCTGTGTGTCTTTTTCTGTAGTTTTCTGGCTCTTAAATACTGTACTTTCCCTCCTCAGTTTCCCCAGAATTTCTCCTAACTTGCAAAAGGTTTGGTTTTTTACCACATCTTCTGTAAGAAAAATCAACAAATGGAAGAAATGAAGATTTATTCTTTTGCATTTTCGTACTTCTGGGGGAGGCTTTAAATTATTATTATTTATCTTTTTAGCTTCAAAGGCCACAAAAGGGCTCCAAATCTTTTTAGGCT
Organism: Rhea americana; assembly: GCF_003343005.1. Taxonomy (NCBI): domain Eukaryota; kingdom Metazoa; phylum Chordata; class Aves; order Rheiformes; family Rheidae; genus Rhea; species Rhea americana. The sequence continues at coordinate 3,935,218 of NW_028186812.1, read as the reverse complement.
TCTGCATACACTGAACGTGGTGATACAGAATCAGGCAAGGAAAGGGTAGCAGCCCTATGTGGGATGTGGGAGAAGGACAACAACTCTGATGGATAGACTGGCCTGTTTCACAGTTAGAGCCACAGCTGTTTTCAACAGGATAGAGCTCTAAATGCATTAGCAAGCCATTTGGTTCAGAGAGAATAAAAGATGTGAAGAAATTGAAAGAAAAAAAACACACCCTCTTCTTTCACRTTTGAACACACTGGATTTTCAATTTAATCCATTAACCTACACAGCCTTTCATTAGAGTCCTTGGGAGACTGGAATATTTTTGGCAATGTACTTTAATGAAAATTACAAGTTAAAAAAACCCCAAACTAGCTTCTCCCCAGAAATTGAGAGGTTCATAGTGAAATTCAGATCCTTTCTCTGAACATACCAAGAAGTATGTCAAATGACAGGCAAATCAGATACTTTTCACTGCATATTTATGTAGATTTTGCAAAGAAATAAAAAGCACCAATAACTGTACTTAATAGTCAGTGTATAAGTCATATACAAGAGTCTTTTAAATGTGTGTATTTAGAATAAAAAAGCTTATATGGTGGGACAAAATTACAGTTTGAGTTTGGAAGGTAACTGGAAAAAATCTTAGGATTAAACACTGTATTTGAACCAGTAAAGATAATTCTGGTTTACCACTGAGCTATTCTGTTTGTTTCTTTGCTGTTATCTGAGATGTGATACAAAAACTTACTGGTCGTTCTAGCTGACATGATAGCTCATTATTTTCCAATCTCAGCCTGAGTCACTGCTATGATGCTATCATTTGTCTTAGTGCCTTTTAAAGGACCTACAAGATGCACATTTTATTTCCTCAGTTATTTTTCTTAATTCCTGTCCAAAGATTTGCTTATTGGTAAACATATGACAARCAATACTATTAATATATTTTGAATACATTTTGAAATTCAAGTTTCTGTCCCAATGGCTCTGAGCAAATCCTGTTTGGAAAGTGAAGAATAAACTTTTCTGAATTTTTTTACTGGACTATTTTTTTAATGTGATTAGATCCCTTAAAATTAGGAAATTACAGAAGAAATCTCTGTTTCTATTTCCCTGGATTATTCAGTGCAAACAAAGGAAAAAGCACAATAATCCTGCTGATATTTTTTCCAAATAATGTCTTTCAGATACTTGTTTGGAAGACCATACAGTTCACTTGGAGAAAGTACTTCAAAATTTTGGAGCAGGTAAAACTAGACACATTTTCAATTTKATATGTAATAGGTGAGATTTTGCCTCTGCTGAGATCATTCTAATCTCTCCTGTGGAACCTGAATTTTCATACTGTAAATCCTTTTTGATGTAGCATTGAGATCTTGTATTGATTAATCTGTAAAGAATGGATATTCAACTTTTTACAGCAGATTTTGTTTGAGGACTACTCAGACAATGAGGAGAAGCKATATAAATGTAATAAAAGACATCTAATCTACTACCGTAATTACGATTTTAAAATATCGTGTTCAAAGGGTTAAGTTTTCTGGAAAGCTCTTTTTACTAACWAGATTAACAGATTTTTCTCTGTGCCCATTTGTTAAGAATGACATCTTTTAGGTGTTTCAGCTCTGAAATGTGTTTGCRCAGCATTTAAAGAAATTTATGGTGACAATAGGCTAGGAAGAAGATTCAGACAAATATATGGCATTTTTTCTCATCCACTATTTGCTGTAGCTAATAGAATTATTCAAGTGTATTAGCAGCAAATCTACTTGTGGTAGTATTTTTTCCTTCTTTCTAATAGCTATTTCTATAGCTTCCAACAGTTCTTTACGAGTTCAGAATTTCCAGTATCAGCTGCTGGAAATGAAAATTTCATTGATTTTCCACAAGGTGGCATATAAGAATCAGACTGACTGCATTTTAATTAATAAAATTAATAAAATACACTTTGTATAATATGTCAAATACATATGCATACTCAATGAAGAAAGAGTACATTTACAGGACAGTAGACTATGACTGGCTATTTCAATAAATACAGTATATCAAGGTAGTGTTCTAGCACTAGCTAAATGATAGAGGTGACTTCTATGATAATTTACATAATAACTAACCAAAATAAAATCTAACRTAAGCACCTCACAGTTACTTGTGTCATGAAATGAGATTAAAACCTCTTCTGTGGCATTTTCCACTTTCTTTAGGAGAAATTATTCATTCATGCTTACATTTTATGACAGATAGATAAAGATCAGTATCTTTTTCCTTAATGTAAATACAGCATTTTAAAAGCAAAGGTTTTTTTTAAAAAACTTCATATTATCTTTCAATTTGTGAGTTTACAAGTTATGATTTATTTAACTCATTAAAATCATCCTAGTCACTGAACAAAATTTCTGTTCCTAACAACTTCCTACTCAAACCAAGAAATAATTCTAACCTAAGTCATCATCTAAATGCAAACTAGTCATGATTTCTGTACATCTAAGAACGTTTTGTCAATGCTTGTTTTTCTCCAGTGCTGCAGATGTCCACATTTTCTGAATTTCTTAGTAMTACAGTAAATCAAAGGAATAAAATCTATTAACAAAAATAAGTTGCTATTATAGTGTTTTTTTTCATCTCATTTAGAAGTAGAATGGACAAGAAATCTGTGAAACTCTTCTTGTAACAGATTTTCAACCAAAGAAATTCTTGGCGTCCAAGAATCTGGGCACTGATCTGAACTGAGCAATCTCCTGCAACTTTAATGAGATTCATCTTGAGCTCTGGGCCCTGTCACCCTGAAAAAGTTATTTTGAATCTATCCAAGATATAAATCCAAGAACAAGTTTTCTCTTTTCTGTTTTGTGTTATTTTCACCACTTCATCTTCCCATTCCCAAAGAAACAAAAAAAAAATGTTGGAGAAAACTGTTGAAAACAAAATCCTTTCTGGATCAGTGAAACAAGRCAAGGAGATACAGTACAAGCAGTTTCAGCAAGCACTCTCTAGGTAGGGAGGCCACCTTAAAACTTCCTATCCCGGATGCTGGCATTTTGCAACTGCTTTTTGTGACCCCATGTGGCTGTTTGACCTGCTGTTGAAGGCAGAAATGATTGCTGAGGACTTCTCCAGTCTTGTTTTATGCCAAGGAAAGCATTTCAGGGAACTATTCCAGCCAGATAMGTGAAGTTTTCATAAAGAGTATACTAGTCAACTTTATAGACATTTCTCTCTCTTGTTTTGAGCAACAAAGCAATCCTTGACCCTGCTGAGCGGGGAGGTTGGACTAGATGATCTGCAGAGGTCCCTTCCAACCTTACTGATTCTATGATTCCATGATATGGTGATCAATACAATGAGTAATAAGCTGTAGGCCCAGATGAATAATATCAAGAAAGAAAATGGCATTTTAAGCAGACTGCAGTCACTGTATACAAGACAACTAATCTTCCATTCATTCTGCAGTAGATTTCTGCTTTTCTCTATGAGTGTGGAATATAATATAGCAATAGATAGCAGTGTCCTCAGGTCCATATCAAAAGTCATAAAGATATTTCTTGCCATATTCTAGGAAAATTTCTCTGAAAAATATTGTGTAAGTCTTATCATTACCATTTATTACCACATAAGATTGTTTTCTCATGCATGGTGGAAGAACAACTGGTATCATCATTTTAAGTGAGCAGGAAACATCTATAACCGCATCTATGCCTACTATGGCTCAGCACAGTCTGTGCAACAGATTACAATAAAGATAAATGGCAGCATGCCCTTTGCAACTAGATTCTAAATTTAGAGTCATTATCATAAGTAAAAGAGATGCCACCCCAGGCACTCCTACCTTCTCCTTCCCTCAAGCACTGAGCCTGAAGCGCTTTGAAAATATTCTTAACCCAGGARAACTTTAACACCAAAATGTTGAAATTGATCCTTAATCTGTTTGAAACTGATCACCTCTGAAACTGATCATCACTGAAATTAAATCTTAATCAATTAAAATAATTAGAAAGCAACAGAAGTGTCTCTGTTCTTGAGGTCCTAAAGGAAAAGATCTTCCAAGTCTGCTGCTGATATTTTCCCTACTTTTGATGCARCAAAAAATAACACTGGAAATTACTACACGATGCCATTTTTTGAAATGAACCTTTCATCAAAGGTAGAATAGATGATACAGAAGAAGCAATTAAGAACTATGATGAGTTCTGGCATCAGGCACAGAGTCCTAGGTGTACGTGCAGCAGCAATGAAGAGTATCTTGAATACAGCAGTTAGTGATCTGATAGTGATCTGTAGATACCTTACTCCTTACCCAAGGAAATGTCATTGACAGCTGAAGGACACTTAGCAGGATTGGTCGAAGAAGGCTGATTTTACCCTGCAGATGGCTAATGCTTGCCTCCTTTCCATAAAATGTCTCCCTTAACCTGTGACATGGAATTCAARCATCAGTTGAACTCTTTTCCCTTAAAACAACTGCTGCTCCAGCTTCCCCCAAAATGTGCCCACTTTAACTTCTGATGGTAAGGAGTCACTGAATTTCATGAGCTTACAGAAGACTTCATTTGATTTTCTTCTGAGCAACCAACTTGTTCATTAGCTGTCTCAAGATGTTTGAAACTTGAAAACAAAAAACTTTTAAGACATTGCATAGATTAACAGCTAGAATCTCACTATTGCCTTATAGATGATCAAAAAGATGAATGGGAGTAGGAAGTCTTGTCTTCCTTACACCAGTGTAAYGGCTAATTACAAGCCTCATCGTTTTGATTCTCAAGTGTAAAGACTCAAAAGTGCCAAGTATTACAGAGCATTACATGTCGTTTGGCAGAGGCTGTGGTTTTAACACCTTTTTTCCTCCCTTTCTCTATATRTGACAGACCAAAGCGAATGCAGCAGGGCTGAGTGATGTTGCAAAACATGAAAAGCTCGTATTCCTGAGCTCTTTCTCCTCAGTATGCCAGAGACTGTAGGTCCAGTAGGACCTTCCTTGAAATGCTTTTGGTACCATAGCCATATACTCTTCTTGAAGCAAAGGATGAGTGAAAGATTTTCATAGAATCATAGAATCAGTAAGGTTGGAAGGGACCTCTGGAGATCATCTAGTCCAACACCCCTGCTCAGCAGGGTCAGCTAGAGCATGGTAGACAGGGTTGCATCCAGGCAGGCCTTGAAGATCTCCAGAGAAGGAGACTCCACAACCTCTCTGGGCAACCTGTGCCAGTGCTCCGTCACTCTCACAGGGAAGAAATTCCCCCTCACGGTCAGGCAGAACTTCCTGTGCTTCAATTTCTGCCCATTGCCTCTTGTCCTGTCACGCGGGACAACTGAAAAGAGTTTGTCCCCATCCCCCTGACACTCTCCCTTCAGGTACTTGTACACATTGATAAGATCCTCAGTCTTCTCTTCCCCAGGCTGAAGAGGCCCAGCTCTCRCAGCCGTTCCTCACAGGGCAGGTGCTCCAGCCCTCTGATCATCTTCGTAGCCCTAYGCTGGACTCTCTCCAGTAGCTCCAGGTCTCTCTCTTTTGTGTCATACATACTTTTCTATTGCTGTTGCTAAAACAATTTCAAACAGTTGGATAGTGTACAAAGCAGCTAGCTATCTCTATTTGAAATTGTAAATATCAGTGTATTTCAGTAATTAAACCAGCCATTCAAACTTGTTAGGCTTCTTGGAGTATTGTTCTTTATATCCTTTATAACTATATCAACACTGTTTTTCAATCTTATTTWAGAATTTCCATCTACTTAGTGATAATCCTAATGACATTCCAACAATAATTAGGCTACTAAATGTGAAAGTGTGTAAGACTAGATAATATAATTCTGGATATCAAAATCTTTTGAGTTGCTCAAAATCTTTTGAATAACATTCATCTAATACCATGAAAATACATGAATTAATATTATCCAGTAATAGCACTGCAAATAAAATTGAAGATTACTATTTAATTAGTTGTTTGTAATTAAATAAAAGTACAGCTTGTGAAGAAAATTTAGCTGACAAAAATGTAAGTGAATAAAAAAGAAGTTTCAATTTTCTGTCTCTGTGGAAAAGAAAAATTCTTTGTTCTTAGTATCAGGCATCGTTTATTAGATAAATAGTAGCTATGTAAACAAGATGATTATTCTCTGCCTCAATATTGCTACCRGCATGGCCCAAAGCAGGCTGAATATCCTTGACATATTCTCCTGTGTTTAATCATCCAACAATTTCAGTTGTCCCRYGTGACAGGACAAGAGGCAATGGGCACAAATTGAAGCACAGGAAGTTCCACCTGAACGTGAGGGGGAATTTCTCCACTATGAGAGTGACAGAGCACTGGMACAGGTTGCCTGGAGAGGTGGTGGAGTCTCCTTCTCTGGAGATCTTCAAGGCCCGCCTGGATGCAGCCCTGTCTAAMATGCTCTAGGTGACTGTGCTTGAGCAAGGGGGTTGGACTARATGATCTCCAGAGGTCCCTTCCAACCTTACTGATTCTGYGATTCTGTGATTCTGGRATGAAGAGAATTCCTCAAAGTCTTTAGGACCCATAGACCATTGATTATCTGGCACTTGTCTTTGGTAAGTTTGTCATTTCTTTCCAGGCCAAAGTGAAATCTCTTTACACTGCACTGTGCAAACCCAAAACAGATGCTTCATCAGATGATGTTGGAGCTTTCTGGTCTATATTGTCTGCTGGACAAAGCTCTCAAGAGTATCAATGCTCTGAAGCTATGCAACTTCAGTGGTTTTCATCCTSTGTAAATGTAGATGTTATGTCTGAACTAGGGTTCCTCTTAGTCAAAGGAAAAAAAATAGGCATTTCTAGGACATAAATCACAAGATCTAGTTTAAGTGTCTATCTTGGGATGAGAAAAATTCCCTAGAAATGCCTGTTTCTCTCCACTTATAAAGATGTCTTGCTAAGTAGTTCAGCTGTGAAGTCCTGTTCCAGATACCTAGAAGCAGTTGAGATGAATTTGTCTTCTGAAATCTGCACAATACAATGAACCAGATATMATCTTGATCTTAGTTTCATTGAAATTCTGTTTTCCTGAGTCTTTACCTCATTCTTTTACTATGTCTGTACTTTGCGTTCTGTATACCATATGAGTCTTGACTCCCTGACACTGCTTATATCCTCCAAGATGTCCAGCTCCTTTGTCAGAGGTCCTCTAGGAATTGTCATCCCTCTACAGGAATCTTCGAASCATTTTCTTCCCTCTGACTGTTAAAGGTCATGGTCACCTCAAAGACGTAGTCATTTGAAAGAAGCAGTGATACGTGATAATATCTTTTTCTTTATAAATCCCCCAATTATTGGAGATGAAGAGGCTATTGAMTGCACAGGTGTCCTTGGACACTGTCTGCGGATGTTAGTCTTGAATTCAGACAAGCCATAAAATTRTAGTCACTGTTAGTGAGATGCCGGTTGTGACAGTGTTAACTTTTGAAATGAATCTGCATTCACTTTGCTGGGCAGTTCCAGGCAGATTCATTGCCTGGCTTGCTGCTAAGCAAGGAACATGGCAAAAGGTGGCTCTTGCTGTAAAATGCCCAGCTGTAAATTGTTACAGGTGTTTACAGCATAATTTTTCAAAATACATGATTTGAGAATCTGTTGTATGATCCATGTAGTTGAAGACAGGAGTACAGCTTATTACCAGTTCTAAATAGAGATCTGAAAAAATTGGAATTGGTGATRTGTTTGGGTTTACCAGTACCCCAGTATCAAACTGGTAGATGCAGGAGATACTGGCATAGCTCTCACAAGTAAATTGCATCTTTTGCATTATATRATCTCAACATTTTTAAAGGAGAAGCAGTCATCGAATTATATATATTCACACTGAGTCACTAAGCACTGCGTCAGAGAATTTCTAAGCTAGACACTTTTGATCATTTCTGTGCTCAAATGTTGTTTCTCAGCATTTCTATTCTTTGGCTGAAAGCTTTGAAAATAAATCAATCATAAAAGCATTGGAATGGCTTATTTCTCAGTCACAATTACTGTATATAGGCAATGTATTTATTCTGAGCTTAACAAAAACTTCAGTTATGACTAATATATTTTGTTCATTAGTGCTGAACGTAGCAGTGTAATATTATTTTTCTCTAATGTAACATATTAAAACTAAACTGTTTTCTGTGCCTTCCATCTCAGATAATGCCGAATATCTTCCCACAAAGACAAAGAGCCTTAAAGAGCATCTTTTAGAAATTCCATCATTGCAAAAGAAGATGTTATTTGTACTGGGGTAATTACATTTCTTAAAAGCTTTTCCATTCCAGCAGCAATTAGGAATATTGTGGCTTTTTTCCACTGTCTTGTAACACTTACACAGAAGGTGGTTTGTCTTTTTAATGCTTTCTGCTGTAGATATTGTGTACTCATGATTACATTCCTGAATGATTAAATTCTAAGAATTATCTAGACTACCATTGAATACTTGAAAACTTACATAATAATGTATTTGTTGCAGYGTGGAGAGTGTCATAAATGGTATGTCTCATTTCCCTAGCATTTGTACATTTCAAAGCTTAAATTTCTAGTTTATGGACATCGTAAAATCCATTTTTGCAAATAAACAGAGGGCTATTATGTATATATATATGTGTGTGTGTTTCCAGACTCAGTAGTTTAGAAACTGAGTCTACCAGGGAACTAGTTGAAAATCAGTCAGAGCCAGGACACGCAGAATGGAGTACCTTGTACAGATGTCATTGCTATTTGCAAGTGGAGTCTTCTCTGATCTATGCATCTTCAGTGCCAGGTAAGAACTGACCATGTTTGTCACATGGTCACATTTCACTTCTGTGCAGTGAAATTTCATCCCTACATATCCTTCGCCCTGAGCAAAGATGAGGGCAAAATACCATCTACTTACGCTACTGACATATTTTCACAGCTGGTGCCTCTGCAGGTGATGTTGATAGGGCTGAGAGGGTGAAGAGGATCTTTGGAGTGGCACAGCATAGYAGTAGCAGTTGGAGGGGCTTTCACCTGCCCTACGATATCTTCGGAGCTGTACTCCACACCAAATGAGGATATCAGCTAAAGAACCCTATGTGGGGTGACCCAAGGGAGTATTGCAACCTTGGATACTCGCTCTTTTGTATGCAGCCTTTCCCTGCCCATGGGACATGAGCAGCACAGGAAGGCTGAAGACACAGAGACTGTGCAGATGGCAAGTGACCAATTTTACCATCTGAATTTTGGCTTAGCATCTCAGAAGGGCCAGCTGTTATCAGTGAGGAGCTGGATAATATAAGTACTTACCTTCAAATATCCATTTTAGATACTACTGCAGGCAATAGAGAAAGCTGAACTGCCTGCCCTGGAAAATGGACCATTGGAGCACTGGTATATATRCAAGCATTGTACATGCCATGAGCCCTGAGTTCTTAGAGTGAAGCTTTGTGGAAAACTGTCCTGGATGACAGTGTTGGAAGGATGATGATCTTCAAAACTCATCAGATTGGTGTTCATCATGGAGATGCAAGCCCAGATATACTGTTACGTTATGTATTTACATCTGTTGTAAAGCCTATGAAACAGCCATAGCAAGATTATGTATTTTAAGGATACATTTACTCAGTAATATCCATTTGTGAGGATACGTGTTTGTGCGTCCATAATCTTTCTGTCTCCCAGATCTCTCGGTTCGTATCTGGGCTATAGCGGTATGTTCTAGGAGCAGATCTAAGTAATAACCTGTGATGTCTGGACCAAGCACTACTAGCACCAGGAGCAGAGCTTTGGATGTGCAAACTTGCTGTAACAGTGATACCTCTAACTTTCAAGAGCAGAGAGAGCCTATGCACTCTAGTAACTGTGATGCTTTGTAGRTCAGTGGTGCATATTTACAAGCCCTTATGATACTGCAGGAGATGAAAGGCATCTAGAACAGTTGTCCCTGTCCAGTAAGTCAGCTGTGTTTGAGAAAAGGATAAAATCTTATGATGTGATCATTCAGGTAAGCAACAATGAAGGGTTTGTAGGAGAATGAAATGCAGCAGCTGGAGACTATTCTTGATTTTTAGCAGCAATCCTTCCAGAATGTGAGAGGGACTTAAGGAGGACAAGATGTAAGAATATGTTAAGATTAAGATATTCCTAGGGAATCTGTAGAGGTTTCTTTGGACAGGATTAAGCAGTCAGACTGATGGAGAAATGATGGGGAGATGTGAGGCAGCCATACCTCCTTCTCCATAATACCTCCAGTTATAATACAAGTTATACTTTACATTAGTGTTATCAGAGCATGAACGTGGGTTTGCACATTTTCTGTCTTTTTGTAGCTGTACATTATTTTTTTATTAGTTTTCACCCATATATTTAAGTAGGCCACTAGTCATTATATATTTATGCTGTGTCAGTACAGAATGAATAACTACTATATCTCAGTGATGGAACTGTATGCTTCAAATACTCTAGAGTTATATATGAAAGTACTTAATTACTTGGAGAAGTAAATTATCCATGTCTAATTGAAATGTCAATCTGTCCTGGATAAAATGGATCACATTTCTCATTGATCTAATTTCTTGAAATAAACTGCTATTTTTAAAGGCATAATTCCTGTCTATTTTTACTGTCTGTGTGTGTACATACCTGCTTGGCCCTTCCTGAAAGGCAGGTCCAGAGTTTGGTGAGTCTTATTGAGTCATACTGAGCCCTGATCAGAATGGTAGGCTGAAGCCTTAATCCATTGGCTGTTCACACTGTTAAAAACCTGAACTCAGGTTCAAATATCCTCTCAGTTAGATCTGTATACTTGGAAACATCTCTGTGAGCTGAGCTTGTGACTTGAGCCTTAGATAGGCTAGGTGAGCCTATTGGGGTCTGGCACATAAAGTAATCTCCTATGTGATAACCTAAAGCTAGTTTACATAATGAACCCATGTTTTGGTGTCCTTAAGGCTGTTTTGACTGTGAATTTTCTCAGCTCTCCTGCTAAGCATTTTTAAAGGCAATACCTATTTCTCAGCCTCCTCTGCACTCACCTACCACCTCACAAGCTGTCAAATGCYTACTCAAGTGCTAAAAAATAAATAAAAAAGACATAAAAAGTTAAACTTAGAGTGATTGGTTTTTACCTGTGCTTCCCTAAAAATTAGAATGTTTATCCATCTATATTACTCAGTGAAATAAAAGATATTACTTTTCCCTACAAACCATATACTACTTAAGAGCAACATCTCTAGAGAGTTTTATTGGAAATGTTAACAGGAAGCTGCATATTAGCAGTAACATTGTTACTCATGGCTATGARACAGGTCATAAATATTAATACTTAGCTGAATACTCTCCAAGACTGGTTAGAACATTTGCTAGTTGCCCTTATCCTGCTCACTCCTATTGGTAGGGCTGTCCCCATGATGGCTGTCTGTTCGAACTCGGAGAGCTGTGTGTCTATGAACGTAGCATGTAGCTGAACAGCACAAACTGGCAAAACAAATGAACAACACCTCTAAATTTCATTTTACTCTCTGTTGACTGAAAATGAAGCCTCTTGTTAGTGGAAGCCAAGATATAAATGCATACATTAGAAACATCTAAAATTAGGTGAGGTGAATCCCACCCAACCAAACTGTGGCTGTGTCATCTCTTAACTTTCTCTTAGTGGCAGGTAAAAAGGCACAGAGTTTCCCTGAAAGCAAAGGCCATTTCAGGTAACATGCTATACAGCTATATAGCAGTCAATAGGAGAGTCAAGAGCAACTCCTTATAATAAAAACAGAGTATACGTGTAAAAACAGAGGATTCATTGCTCATTCCTTTACATGCCTGGTCATGCAGTTCTCCAATAAGTCCTGAAGTCGTATCTCATCTGAACAGCTTGTTCTTGTCAGAAGTCCTTGACATTCTGCTGCCAGTTTTGTTGTTCATAATATTGCATCTATAAACTAGCATTTTGTGTTCTTCAGCTTTTAAAAACAATCAGTTGCAAGATGCATCACCTCCTAGTAAGCGGCAGCTCTAGATTTCCTCATATTTAATCATGATAAACTCTTTTCATACTAATCTAAAATAATATGTAATTTCATGAACTTTTCAACAGTGCACATCAATTTATTTCAAAAGGCAGAGGAAGCTTTTGATCCTGTCTGAGAATTAATTAGGTATTGAACAAAAAAGAAGCAAGGAAGAAATGTTTTAACTCTCATTTTTACTCTGCAAACAGGAGAATTTCCCATAAAGAAAAATAAGCATATGTGGTGAATACATAGAGCCAGAAAATTCTAACCCAATAAATGTGATGAGAAACATASAGCTATAGCACAAATGGAGAGTGGGGGAACTCAGTGAAAGCAAGACTGGGATTGGATTTGCTGCAACAAAGGTTATAATGCTAAATTACACATTTGCTTAGCAATACCATAGTCATCTTCCACATAATCACTCTGATTTTCTCCATATAGGCTTAATAACTTGTCTGGTCTTCTGGTAACTCTCCGAGTCAGCTTCAAAAAACAAAACAAAACAAAACAAAAAACAAACAAAAAAAACCAAACAAAAAATAAGGTCCTTGAATAGAGAGATGTCTTGAGGGAATAACGTATCAAAGGTATTACCTGCTCTTTTGCTGAGAACATTATAAGAGAATTCTCTTTCTTCCTTGAGATTTTGGTGAACAATAGTGGATATAGTATATTCTATGTTTTCAAAAGCAAAATTGAATTAAAACAAACTTCAGAAAAGCCTGGAATATAGACTTCAACTTCAGGTTGATCCTTGCTTTCATGTTCTAATGAAATGTCGAAGGTTAGTCCATGCTTAGATAGCCCATGTGGCTCGGTCAGTGCTCACAGTTTCCTGTAACAAAAGCAGGCAGGACTAATATCAGACCTGGCAGCTTTTCATTTCTCAGCTTAAATGAATCAGGTCAACTGGAGCAGCCTTTATTTCGGACTGAGTTGAACTACTCCTGGACTTTCAGTTTTAAACGTGTGTGAAGTAGCTTGTTGGGCTGGAATATTCTGTGCCTCCCTAAAGGTTTTCGATTTAACAGTTTGATTATGTCTTCACTGTACAGTTAACCGTAGCTTTTACAAGGGCTTTGCACCAAACCATTCCTCCCTCTGTCTTTCACCTGGAAGAAAAGCTGAACCAGCTTTAAGCCTAGACACTACGGTGTACAACCATCAGGCCTCTTTTCTGGAAGGGAACACTGGAAAATGCCACTTAGTCCTTGTAGTCTTTTGGTGTCTTTCTCACCATCTCCTTTGAAGCTTCGTAGGGAGGTGAAGGGAGGAAGGGATAAACAAGCTTTCCCCTCTTTGCTGTGGCTATCCAGAGCAGCARTTAACCCCTGCCTGGCTACCCAGGGCACACAGGTAAGCGGAGAGGCAGGAACGACACAGTAAAATATYCAGGGATCTATGGCAGGCGCAACAMAACACAAACATCAGAATACTTATCCTAACTGGTGGAGAATAGTACCAGAGGCATGATACCTGGAGACAGTGTTATTTCAAGGTCTCGCTACATCTTGAGTCATTCAAAAGCAATCCAAAACTCAGATTTTAACTTAAGAAGTTAAGGCTTTTTATTGTGGTGGCATAGTCACAGTAGTAAAAGGATATAAGGAAAACGTAACTTTTAGGGTGACAATACTATCAGACTAGTTCATATAGATAGTAAAAGCTCTGATAAAGTGTTTGCATGTCCAAACCTGATCTATTTTTTCCAGTCATCTTGTCACTGGCACCTTGTCAATGCAATCAGTGAGAGTCGAAAAACATTTATGTAATCTTTTTCCCCTCATGCAGAACCAAATTATCTTTAAAATATGTCAGGATAAATWAAATGACTTACAATTGTAAGATGGAGTTGATGACATGCAGAATCTCCCAAGCTTAGACCCAAACACAGCGAACAATAGCTATGTTAATGGAGAAGTGCTCATAACTTTGAGACTGGTAATTYAGTCTGAATTTCGCAATGAGCTTCCCCCCAACACACACGTAGTATATAGAGCAGTTTCTAGTATTCATCTTTTCTCCTGTATATCATTAGTTATCTTTATTTATGTGCATCAAGAATGTCGAGCCCTACAAGAGAAACTCAGGTCAGAAAAAGGGCAGGCATAAGCATTTACTTCCTGTCTAAACCACTTATATTTATGACAAAATCTAAAACTTTTGAAAAGRAAGATCCATATGTAGTGCCAGCCTTGGGGTACAAAGTGCTTATACATTGTCTTCATACACTAGTCTTCTGTGTATTGGCTTTATTTAATTGCACCCTAAGGGCTGCACAGAAAAAATGCCCTTTAAAATACATTAAACATGACACACATGCCATCTGTAAGATACCAGGCATGTTAGGAACATGTGGATCTATTATAACAGAGGAAACCTGCTTTGGTAGTTTTCAACATTATTTAATGCTGGACCTTTCAGGGGAATAAAACTTCTATGCATAACAATGATTGTACTAAGTAGGTCAGCTATATACATCCCATGTCTCACAGCAGCATCARTTTCTGCCCTGAAGTATTTAAAAACTCTTTGGAAACAAGACACAATGTGGAAGAAACAGGAAGTTTGAAGGAGGGAAGAATGTTATAGCAGGCAATTCAGTGACACCATGATTAATCCATGCACACGAAAGGATTGGTTTGTTTAGTTAACTGGCTAAAATAAAAGTCGGATGCTACTTAAGCAAGTAGTGCTATCTAAACTAGCCATCCTTAATTGGTGATTTTTTTTGTTGTCAAGTTGACAATGATTCTGAGACCTAAAAACAAACAAGCAAATGCACAATCAACCAACCAAAAATGGTGAAAGATGAGGTGGGGATAGCCTTAATTTGAGAAGGCACTTACTCAGTTAGATGTCCTTTCTGTGTTGAGGTCCTCACTTCTGGGAAAATTTATTCTCCCCTGATGTACCTGCAGATGAAATCGTAATCTGACAGTTGTACTCTGAGTACACTAGTGTCTCTGTACCCAGTCACTACAGTTGGATTCTCCATACCGGTACGGTTTCATTTTGGGAATCGTTAGCAGCCGTCTTATGACAAAGTATTATTTCYTTAGTAGAGTACAATATTAGGCAAAGAAAGATTAAACAATAAACAAGCAAAAAGTCTGCAGGTAGAGAGTCACGTAGACTAAAGGTGAAATTAGATAGATTTTTCCCCCACCACAAATTATAGAAATGGACCTTACAGAGGTACAAATACTTTTCTTTTAGCAATTCAGTGAGTTTAAGCATGTACAATCTCTTTTTTTGCTGGACTAGACATATTTTTCTTTTGTTCAATCCACCATTTCTCCTAGCTTGAATTTGAGCCTAATTATCAGCATCCTGACAGACAATTATTAGGGAAACAAAGTGTGAAATCCTCCTTTTTCTTCAGACAATAGGCTACAGAGATCATCTAGATCAACACTACAATAGCAATAACTACTTAATACTGTCTCCATAACATTCTCAGAGGCAAGCTGATGAAGTACAGGCTAGATGAGCAGACAGTGAGGTGGACTGAAACCTGACTGCAAGGCAGAGCTCAGAGAGTTGTGATCTGTGTTGTAAAGTCTAGTTGAAGGCCTGTAGATAAGGGTGTCCCCCCTGGAGTCAATATTGGATCCAATACAATTCAACTTATTCATCGGTGACCTGGCTGAAGGGACAGAGCGCACCCTCAACAAGTTTGCGGATGATACAGAACTGGGAGGAGTGGCTGATACACMAGAGGGCTGTGCTACCATTCAGAGGGACCTGGACAGGCTGGAGAGATGGGCAAAGAAGAACCTCATGAAATTCAACAAATAAAAATCCCGAGTCCTATACCTGGGGAGGAATAACCCTATGCAYGAGTGCAGGCTGGAGGCTGGAGGCATCTGGTGTTTTCCACCAGCTCTGTGAGGAACAACCTGRAAGTCCTAGYGGACAAGTWGACCAGGTGCCAGCAATGCAYCCTTGTGGCCAAGAAGGCTAATAGTATCCTGGGCTACATTAGGRAGAGTGTTGCCAACAGATCCACTGTATTCAACCCTAACGAGGCCACATCTGGAATACYGTGGCTGGTTTCCTCAGTGCAAGAGAGACATAGAGCTACTGGAGCGAGTCTGGCAAAGGATTAAGATTAAGGAACTGGAGCGTCTGATGTACAAGGAAAGATTGAGAAACCTGGGAGTCTTCAGCTTGGAGAAGAGAAGGCTCCAGAAGGATCTGATCATTGTGCATACATATTTTTTGAGGGAGGGATGTCAAGAGGGGGCTAGACTTTTTTCAGTGGTGCCCAAGGACAGGAAGAGGCAACAGGCTTGAACTGAAACACAGGAAATTCCATCTGAATATAAGAAAACACTTTTTCACTGTGAGAGTGGTTGACCATCGGAACATGTTGCCCCAAGAGGTTGTAAAGTCCCCATCCTTGGAGATATCCAAAAACTGTCTGGGCATGGTCCTGGCCAACCTKCTCTAGGTGACTCTGCTAGATGAAGGGGGCTGGACTAGGTGATCTGCAAAGGTCCCTTCCAACTTCAACCGTTCTGTGATTCTGTGATGACTGGATAGATAAATTCATTCCTGTCTGCACAGYGTGTAATCACTAGTCAGGCAACTCTCCCCACCTTTGATGGAATGAATTTGAAGCTTCTGATCTCTTTCRATATTTTAACATGCCATTTTGGAAAATATATACTAAGAAGCAACACGTGGTAAAGAGGTCAACAAAACGGGAGGAAGGCCTTTGTCCGTGTGCAGTGCAGGCCTAGCATTGGGAAGAAGAGAGATGGATAAGAGAGCTAGCTGTATAAGTTTCATGGCAATGTCTAAACCATGATATGTACGGCATCACAGCTCATGAAAGAAGGTAATGGCAGGCCAGTTCCTCATGTGCCAGAAGGGATTTAATTTCCCTAAGGCAGAACAGTTTCAGAATGTTCTTTGTCCTGCTATACATTTGAATGCCTTTGCTGTAGGATGCTGTGGCTTTAAGTGATCTCTGATTCTTGTACAATCTTTGAGGATGATGATGCTCAGAGCAAGGAGCTTCTGCTTGGTCTTACGATGCAGTCATTTAGAAATGATATTGTACAGCTTTACAGTTCTAACACAGCTAAACTTTTAAGTTCTTGTAAAAAACAAACAAAAGCTTTGCAATGCGTGGTCTCCAAGGATTCTGTTTTCTTTTATAAAATATACATCTCACTTTCATAAAAAATTGCATGTTACATAAAGAATGAAGTTTTATTCATATCAAGTTCATTTGAGGGGCAGTTATCTTCTCTTCCACTAACGTTCTGGGAGGCATTTCTCTCTCCTTGGTATTTTCCAGCACAAAATTAGCACTTGTGTAAACAGAGAGAACTGCTAAGTGATCTAGTCTAAAGTTGAGCAAAATTTCTAAAAAAAAAAAAAAAAAAAAAAAAAAAAAAAAAAAAAAAAAAAAAGAAAGAAAAGAGAAATCTAAGTTAAATGCTGAACATTAATGGAGTGTTTGTTAAAGATTTTTACTGAAAACATGAGAAGTTGTATTAATCACTTTTTAAACAAGTATTTCCTAAAACTGTTTTCCCTGAGTGAATTAGTTCAGAAAGGGAGAAATTGKAGAAAAGTTTAATAGAGAGTGTATGAAGAAGTTCTGTGACCATCCAAGTTCTGAAACTGGTACCTGTGCTTAGATGTTAAATCATTTAGATTTGAGTAAAAACGAGTTTTCTACAGTTGAACCTTAGTGACAGTTCATAGGTTAAAAAACAACCTCACAGATCCCCATCTAGAGACTGTCTAGATTCTGGGTCAGATTTAGAAGCTGAACAAGAGCCTTGGCCTATCAGATCTTTGGCATTAGGGAAACAAATTTTCCCATCTGAAATATGATGAGGATTGTTACTGGAGACACGCTTGCAGAGTCATTTGATAAAAAGTGAAGGAAACTGTTCTTTGGTGGAACCCAGCCAAAAGTAACTTGAATCTGTGAATAAAGGAGCTCATCAAATGTCCTGGGAAATACAGCTTTGTACATTATTTAAGAGCAAACAAGATGACATGAAAGATACACCTGACCCATCACCAAATATTCCTACAAGCACAAACTGCAAGACTCAACATTTTRTCTAACTTCTAGGTGATAAGGCTGTAATAATATAAATAAAAATAAGGAAGAGTTTTGATGTAGAATCATCCCACCTAATTTCTAATTTAAATGATTAGAGTAGGAGTAGATTCACACTTGGCTCCAATGTTAGTCAAAAATGTGAGAAACCTCCAGAATAAAAGTCAAATTAGCTATCTAGATGTGCCTGTATGGGAAATCTAGAGTAAATATGCTGCTTATTCAGGTAATTCTGGAATATAGAAATAAGTGGGATTAATCCAAACTTCAGTGTCTTTTAGTCACCTACCAATATGAAATAATAGCAAAAACTCTATTTTATATATATATATATATATATGTATATGAATATAGACAGACTTCTTTAGCTGGAATAATCATCTCAAATTTCACATAACATTTCAGGAGTATCTTTTCAAATCTTTTACAGACAAAATTGTCTATTGGTGTGTGATAATTCTAGATCTTCTGTGAGAACAGCAAATCTTGATCACTTTTCCCATTGCATTATGAATTTAATTTTAAGCCTTGCCTACTTTACAGATTCTAATTAAATAAATATATATCAAATGCAATTTATAGCAGTTCTAATAACTTTCTTGGCGATAGTAAGACCAAGTGAAAGTCATTGTCAGTCGTTTTGGTTAGCAATAATTCTTAGAACTTCATATGAGTCCATTGAACCACAAAAAAGAAAAAAAAACCATAAAATTACTTCATAATTTGACATCAAAGAGCAATTTCCATTTATATGAAAATTTAGAGAGTTGTTCAGGCTAATGTTATATCTATGAAATGTTGGAAAAGAAATCCCTTTCAAATTTAGTCTTTGGATCATATAGTTGCATATTATTCCTTTAATAATGTCTTCTATTCTTTTTCCTGTAGGAGAATATTGAAATGGTAATTCCAGATATATTCCTATCTCAGAGACATCATTAAGAACAGATTACATTTTTTTTCTGTATTTTTGAAGTATATCATCATCTGTATTGAATAAATCAATTGGAGGCAAATATTCCTGTTGACACTACGAAATTAATTTTTGAAAAATGCATCCAAAGTCACAATGTCTGTTCTTAGGACTGTGTTTTATCTAATACTATGGCTTTATTGATATTTTCATGACAGGCTATCAGAGTCCCTCAGCTGTTCCATGAACCCTGGATCCAGGCTTCCTTGGATACTGATTGTCCCTCAAAATACCCTGGTTGCAAGGAGGGAATTTTATGCCCGATAGATTAACTCTACCAGGAGAGAGAACTAGAGCAGCTGGGCTCCTTCAGAAAGAAACCCTCCCTGGCAAACTATTCAGAAAGGCTTCTTCTAGGGAGAGTGGAAGTTCACAGCTAAGACTGCTTTAAATCTTTCTTACTTAAGAAATTTCATAACTAGACAAACAGGTCCCAGTCCTGGCTGAAATTTGTCGACAACCACAAAAGATTTCCCCATATAAATTTACCTATGAATGGACTTTTTGTGGCTGGATATATATATTTCTATAGGAAGTTTCATGTTCCTTGCCATTGTGATATTTTCTCTGCTCCTAAAATGCATCTCAGTCCATTTTTTCTGGTGATATTTGCCATTATAGATATTTTACTGCTCTCAATGAATTGCAAAAGGCACCTTTGGTGCCATAGCAACCTGTTCCTTTAAGATTTACCAGAGATAACCTGAGCTTGGCTTAAAATAGCATCAGATCAAAGTTTCAAAAGCCAGAAGTGATGCTTARCAATTGCCTAGCAAGTTGCACTTGTCACCCTCTAAAGGTGGAAGATGCTACAAAAAACAGTGCCTTTTTTTTCCCCCYCTCTCTCTAAGGCTTTCTTTCCAGGCCAGCTATAAATCTTTTTCAGCATTAATACTGAAAGGTTGCTCCTACGTTGTCTTTTAAAGGCTCAGTCATGCTCTGGAATGTATACCTGCACAAGTGGCTAAGAGGAAGAAAACATCCTTTTTCATYCTTGTTCAAACATATGTGAGTGAATGGGGACAAGCAGTTATTTTGTTTTCAGTTTTTTTCTTTACTCAAAGGGGAAATGCTCTAGGAACATAATCTGTGACAGTTTTTTATCCTGCTGCACCCCAGTCTGTCCCCTGTTCATCGCCATAGCCTCTGTTTCTACCTCGGTTCCTGCAATTTCTCCCCCCTCCATTTGTGTGTCTCTCCTTTCCCCTTTTCTATCACAATGCCATATAAAGATTAAATTTGATGGTAACTGTTTGAAGCAAAGCAAAATGATGGTGAATTAATTTATGTAGTTAAATTTAGGGAGAAGAGTCCCTCACTACAAGTCTTTGGAGACACCATTGATTATGTATGAACACATGAATTTAAGTTAGAAAGACAGATTTACCTGATGCCTGAAATTCAGGTGCAAGATTGCAGTCTGAATTATGAAGAGAATTTTGCTGTCTATTATAACTAGTAGGATTTCTACTTGCTTAGGAAAAGATGTTTCAAGAATGAAATGAAGTTGCATAAGACTAAAATGAATTGCTAAGTTTCTTTTCATAAATGCTTATGAACAACTTATCAGCAAACACTTTGAACATGCCTAAAGGGAAGCTTATTTCTTTTACTTAATACTTGACATAGACTTTGTTGGACAGAGTGAATAGAACTGGCAAGGATCATTGTGATTTTTAAAACTTATTATTACTGAAAGACTTTCCAGGAGCTTATCTTTTCCATTAAACAGAATCCTCATCTTCACATCCTGCAAAATTGTGGAGATTGACATATAAAGCTGAGGAAGATTTGTTCCTGTGTATTTCTCAGTAACTCCAGTAATGTCAGTAACAGTAACTTCGTTTGCTTAGGTAAGGAGGTCACTGAAGATGTAGCACACAGCTCAAGYGGGTGGTAGCTACCTACCTTCTCAGAGCATCAGCTGCTGTGTCTGTCCCCATATCTCCTTTGTTTACTACTGTTTTGGCTTCTATTCTCTCTCTTGCCCTGCACCTTTTCCATTGCATGTCACTTATTTTTCCACTTCTGCTGTAACATCTTCCCTTTTTCGTATGTCCTGCTGGGCACCCATGTGTGTTGATCATCTGGCTGGCTCGTCAAACAGCAGGTGTTGCTCTCCGATGGCCAGTTTGCCCAATAAAATTGCTCCATCACTCAAATACAGCACTGTGATTTAAAAGTAACTGCTGAATTTTAAAAATACATTTTTTCTACACTAACAGATATAGGACTGAAGCTATTAACAGTTACTTTGAATTATTGATAGTGTTGTTAAGAACAAGAAGAAATTCTTTTGATTAATGAGCTACATTCAGCAGTTGATTCTATGTGAATCTATCCTYATGTTACATGGTACTCTGCTGTCCAGGAAAGAAGTTCCTAGTTCTGCTGTTATGTTAACAACAGTTTCTTAAACTTCCTATCATTTTCAGGCTTTGTTTTTCCTTTTATTTCTCTTGGTTCACTCTTATCATTCCTTTATGCTTCTGTTTTCTCTGCAGGAACCTTAGAAGGAAAAAAAATAATTTTCTTAAAAATGCTTAGATTTCTTGGTCTGCTATCATTTTCACTGCARATGTGAAAGTAAGCAATGCATATAATGAAAATATGACAACCACACATTATAAGACAAGCCTTTTTTAAAAGACGTATTTATTTTTCTGATATAAACCAGTAGAGAGACCTAGAAACTCTCTTACTGCTGTACCCGCATGATTTCAGCCTGTAGTTTCTGTTACATAATTTACTGTGTGCAGTCAGAGGAATGACAATGACAGATGTCTTGGAAATCTGATGAAATACAAATCAATATTTTAAAGAGCTATTTACTGATTCAGTGGAATTTAATGTATCTCAAGAATTGATATTTAAATGGTAGAAGAGTTATTTTCTATTTAAAAGAAAGCAGATCTAGTTTAGAGAAGGTAGATGAGTAGTTAAAATCAAAAAATATTTTAAAATATTGAATATGTACATTTTCATTAAAGAAAGAGAGGTTCGGACTAAACAGGAAAAAAAGATCAAACAAAAAGTGTTTATGTGACAAAGCTAAACAGAAATGAAAACATCTGGCACTATTCTGGTTTTGCTTTTTGAAGCCAAATAGTATTGCATGTAGTCATTAGTAGCTTTTTGTCCTCTTTTGAGAGAATTCAATCGCTTTGACTAACTTTCTAATCCCTCCCAACTAATCTGTTACATGTCTTACACGTGGCAGACTTGTTTCTATTTGATTTCCAGCTGTGAATTAAATACCCAAATAACACAGAAAGTTACAGATTCCTATACATAATCACCCTCTAGGGTCATGGGCTGTTACCTTTCTTGGATTGTGCTCTGCATAAAATACTTCACAGAAATGAGTAAACAACTAACATCCTCCYCCYCCCCCCCCCCCCAAAAAAAAAGAAAGAAAAAATCTCCAGAAAAACTGATTTATCCGTTCCTATTTATTTTCATCAATAAAACTTGATAATTTTTTTGCTGAAGGGCCGGGACACTTGGTAGTTGTGGTCTCCATTCTTGATATGCTTTGTAGCTACAGCATATTTTTAAAAAAGTCTCTTGTATATCAAGAAGGCAACAAASCCCCAAATTTTCTTTCCATCACAGCATGAAAAGAGCATTAATAGGACTTTGAACCATGAAATTTTGATCAATTCAAGATGAAAAAATAAGAGAAATCCTATCACAGGGGTCACTGCATTAGTTCTATATGCCTGTCAATATTTTTCTAAATTTCTTTCATTATTAATGAAATTAGTTTTCTTTATATGGATTTTATTTAGAAAACTTTGCATTATTTTTTCTCCTTATTCCCATTAGTTCTTTTGTTAGGAATGAGAGAGGACAAAGCTGTRCGTAGCACGGAGGGGAAATTCTGAAAATTGTGTTTAGCATTTGTTAATTAGACACTCTACCTCCCCCCTCCCCCAAATGAGCAGAAGGAAACATTCAAGAAGGTAAGTTGTCTCATGCAAAGGTAAGTGTCTAAAATAGGTAAGTTGAACTGCCCTGTGGAGGTGTTCATGTCTGTCCATGGACCGTAGAAGTCATTTAGAAAACTAGCAATTATTAGATGCTAATTCTTCAGAAGATTTATCCATAATGCTCGCACTAGTCTCAGGACTTCAGTGTCAAAGCTCACGACTTATCTACCATGAACACAACTTTCATTGAGGATTAAGCTCAATAGATGTTCGCTCTGGTTTTATACTTTTCTTCATGCATCTATCGCCACTCTTGGATAGAGAATAGTAAGAGAAAAAGACCATTGGTGTGACCCAGTTCAGTCATTCGTACGTTCTTATATCACCATTATCCAGAACATTGCTATAGGTCAAATTAGTTGAATGTGCAGCAGTAAATAAAAAATCTGAGTATATTTTTGACAATTTGAATTTCAATTAAAAATATTTTCATACAGTTCAGTAAGCAGCCCTGGAGTTCATTTCTTTACAATTAAATCTCTAATGTTACAGACAGTGAATCTGTCACAGCAAATGATTTAATGATAGTAAAGTTGACCTGTTAATCATTGCTAATTACTGTGCTTTAGATATTTACTTTGGCAGCTCTGTCTGATGAGAAATTGATTTTTTTTTTGTTTACCAACGTTTACTTCAACAAATAATGTGATGATAAATTTCCCATTCTTAWTGCCCTGTTTCTCAGCTGCTTTGCAGCAGTGTCAGCTTGATCACACATTCAAAGATCACTGTGACATTTTTGATTTCTACCCTTATTTATGGAACATCCTCCATGGGCTTGCTATTAACTGTTTTGTAGCTTTCATTTTTTGATAAGGTCTATTCCTGTCAATAAGCGTCAAGAGTAAAGAGCTGATAAGAACAGATGATACTACTTGAGATATTTGTTGTGAGAACTTTAAATGGGTATTATCTCTAAAAATACTTGCTTCCTGTCTTTTTCAGTTAGCTAAGGTAGATTTCTACATTAATAAGTGTGAACTTCATCTCTGCTAATTTGAGATGTCTAAAATCTAGATGACTAGCCTAGGCTAGTTTTTATAAGCGGCTTCCTCTTAAGTCAGTAGAGCAAAAGAGGCACCTACAGAAAGTGACTTATTCCAAAGCATGGGTGCCACAAGATGGGTCTGTGTTCTACATTTTTATTAATGTTCTGTAAATCAATATAAAATTATTGTTGATCAAATCTGGAGATTACAAAAATTTTATGTGTGGGAAGTATTGAAGAAACCAATAAAACACATCAAAGAAAGCAGGAGTCACTTGCTACTCTATGGCATTTTAGACAAACTGTGTTTTCCCTAAATGCGTTTAGACATTAGAAAGGTTGATTATAGCTCATGCCTTTGGAAGAGGAGTTATGTACTAAAAAGTAAAGATTCCGAGAAAGACCCAGGGCTTACGACTGTGTCCAGCCATATCAGCCCGTAATATGAACCCATAGAAGCGGATCAGTAGAGTGATATAGTGACTGCTGAAGATCGGACACACACACTCACACACTGCATCTGAAAGGACTTCAAGGACCCCAGGATGACAAACCAAAGCACAATAACTGGTAAAAACTGGGCAACTCTCTTCAAAAGTATACTCCTAATATGAACTATCACACTAATGTAGGAACATTCGGTGGACGTTACCTTCGTATGAGCTCTCAGATACATCTTAAGAAAAAAAAGAGACTAATAWATGATTTCAAAGAAATGAGTAATGAGTAAGACAGAGGAGATATATATTACATTTGTGAGTCCGGAAGTGCTGGATGCTGCCTTTAATTCTGGTATATGCATGTTTACAAGGGTATTGATAAAACAGAGGAGACCCAAGAAAATGAATCAGTGAAAGCCAATAAAATAGCTCTTCTCATCAGAGCTCAATCTGGTAAAGTTCTTAAAGAAAACCAATAAAACAAACCTAATTACCAGGCAAAAGTAACTTCACAGGGAAAAAAATCAGTCATATGCTATTAAGTGATATATTACTCTAGTAAAGAAAGGATAGTCCTACACCTAAGGCCTAGAAGTTGAATCTAAATGAATTTGAATTACAAACAGAGCAATGYTTCTTTAATGATAATTAAGCACTAAAACAAATTATATATGGAAGTGGTGGATTCTGCATCTTTTATTATCTTCCAAATAAGATGTTATGCTTTCCTGGAAGACATCATTTTGTCTTACATGAATTATTATGGGAACAAATGAATTAGATTTCATAATGTGATATATACAAGATCAAATTAGGTGATATGATAGCCCTCTCTGAAGACACTATGCATTTTCTACCTCTTTATGGTATAGTATTTATTTATTTATTTCCTTGAATAATCTTATCATCATAGATTTATAGGTGATTTGAATATGAAATTGTCTACATTTTACATTGCTCTAGTCTATGAGTTTAAAATTGTCAAACTCTTGGATATTTCTCATATTGTTATGCTTATTGTTATATATCTTGTCTGCTAGGCAAGTTGCAGCTGAAAGTGTTTGTACTCTTGTCTTATCCCTATCTGCAAGAACATGGAGACAAAATTTGCCCCACCACAGGAGACAAGTTCTCCTATACGCTGTTTAGCGATGTATGGTTTTGATAGAAGCAACCTGCAATATCAGTATGTAACTCATGGTCATAACAGAAACTGACCAATTCTCAGCCTTTACTGCATTTACTCTTACGCTGTCCCTCTTAGAGTGGGATTTTTATTTAATTTCGCTGAGGTACTGCACTTTGAGAACCAAACCAGTGCCTAAATACAACCAGGAGCACTGGCCTCTTGACAGTGCACGTGGGGGATGTGGTGAATTGTGCCAAAGTTCCCATCTTACATGTCGGAGATTTCCAGCCAAGGAAGAGAGGGCAGGTGAGCACTTGCATCTTGCTTTATGTTGAAGCTCAGATCCACCCTGGGCATATGCTTACCTGGGAACTCAAGAACATTTTCAGATGAGAAATATGGATGTAATCAGTGGGATCCTTCTGTGACCATTAATATTGGCTTTGTGCACCATCAGATGATGCAGCTCTACATAAGTAATCTAGATCAGTTAKGAGCACAAAACTGCATTCTTACCAGATTGGCTAGAGCTCTAAATAGTATTACATTTTTATGCTGCCTGTATATTAGCTGTTAGTTTTATGGAAATATTCACAGTTATATACTGAAGGGAGTCAAATATGGATGAAGATGTAGAGGACATTTTAAGAGAATTTGCATGAAAGTGGTGGGGCATTTTTTCTCTCATATTATACTACTATTACCAACAACATAAAACTTACTGTTCAGTATTTGTCAGCAAGTATTCTGTAAGAGCTCCAACAGACAGTTTTGCAGTTTTCCTGGTATGATGTCAGGAAATATTTCTACAGAATGAATAAAAATGAAACATTAAACAAAAAAAAAAAGCATGAAAATTAGTACTTTAGTGCTTTTTACCCCTTCAGTTACACTTCCTCAAAAAAGTACCATTTCTTATGCTTAGTGTTCTGTTGTTTCTAACAAAATAGATAAAAGCAAGGCAAAAATCAATAAATATCCAAACTGGCTCATATATTAATTCACCTGGTATACCAAATGAATTACAAGAACCTCTCCAGCCTTTAAGAGAAAAGAATGAATACTCGGGGAATTCCATTGTTCATACAGTACTATAGACAAAACAACCTTTTTTTCTCCAGGTTGGGTGTTTTTTTCTGTTCTTGTAGTATTAATGGGTATGTAGCATAATGTAATGTAGTAAATATCCTACAGTTTTCTTTTAACTGTTCTTGGCTTATTCTCTTATATGTATTTATTTTTCACTTTGGTCCAATATTATATCATTTTTTCTGAACGTTTTCTTGAAACTCAGGAATAAAATCCTGTAAGTTTTGGATGTTCTAAATTGAGCCGAAATCAGATCAAAAGAATTCAATTATCTGGGTAAACAGGAAGAGGACACTTTTGTAGTTTCAATTTTATCGATTGGAAGGACTTGGGTATCTTGTAACATCAGGAAGTGTCTCGTTCTGCTTAGGCTGTGCAGCTCAGATTCATCCCCTGAAGCAGCTGAAGCTTTGTCTGTTTGTTTTGTTTTGTTTTGTTTTGTTTTGTTTTGTAAGAAAGTGGGCAGCAACAGGCCTTAGTTTTTGAAAAGCATCTGGAGATGAGGCAATGCTTTTCCATTTTACAAAAGCTCATTTGCTAGAGAAATCTCTGAGCATGCTAAAGACCCAAGTTCAATTTTCTTCTCTGCTTGAGGGGATTCAAAATCGTGTCAGCTGTAATAGCACCTTGCATGTCAGGC
This sequence comes from Rhea americana, assembly GCF_003343005.1. Lineage (NCBI taxonomy): Eukaryota > Metazoa > Chordata > Aves > Rheiformes > Rheidae > Rhea > Rhea americana. The sequence goes on along the minus strand of NW_028186812.1, from coordinate 3,907,936 downwards.
TGCTAACAGAGAAAATGAGCACAACCACATGTGACTGCTGAGCTTAACAGCTAGGGCAGACAGAGGTGTAAGGAGAAGCTGGATACTAGTTCCTCTTGCAAAATATATTTATGCATTGAGCATGACCTAGTTGTTGAATAAAATGTACTGAGACAGTTTCTAGTACAGGGAGTAGATCACAGGGCTCCATGACTTGAGCTGACAGCCCTTATTACTAGACCACATATACGTGCTCCTAGCTGTTTCTCCTTCTACCTCTTCCAATGTCTCTTATTTCAACAGAAGGAACTGAGAACACCCCCCACCTCACCGTGGCTGACAGCCTGATAGTGACAGACAGTTAACAGAGCTACAACATACTCTGCTACAAAAGTATTCGCTTTAATATTTTTCTATTATTTACATAAATTCAGTTAGAATATTGTAAAGAGCAAGGCAGAATAATAAAACAGCTGTTAGCCAAAAATAACCTTTGCAAGAATAGAATTGCCTTTTGTGTACGTAGAAGGGAGAACTCTTCATCACAATTTATTGTATATACACTTCAGGCAGTATTGGATCTGTTTCTACAGTTTTCAGAGTAATTGAGACTGGTTTTTTCCTGGAGTACATCAGTAAGTTTTTTTTTTAATTACTAGAATGAATTATTATTCAGAATCTAGTATATTACATATTTTAAGGGATTCCTCCTGTTTTCCATGCAGTTCTCTCCTCTTTGCTAAAAGTATATTTTTTAGCAAACTGATCTGTGGACTAGACCCAGCAAAACTCTTCAGCACAATCAGCATATCTGTCTATAGTTTGAAATATGTTTAAGTTACCTCGCTGTAAGGGATCCTAACTTCTTTATGGGAATTCTATAGCTAGATGCTTTTCAACAGTTGCCTTGTTCTGCATTTCTCAACAGATTTCTGTTGATTTTGACTGCTGTATCACTGAAAAAAAACACCAGCTGCTGGATCTGAATTACTCAATTTCTTCTTACCTATACATTTCCAGATAATTTTCCACTGAGAATTCAACCCTTTGGAAAAAAAAGCTTACTTTTTAAATATTGACCATCATTACTCAATAGTTTCTCTATTCAGAAGAAATAACAATCTGACATTCTTTGCAGTCAGTGCTACAGTTTAATCTTCACTTATTTYTTTGTGGGAATTGCTCTGAAGTTATGAGCTATAGAATTTTTTTAGTGTTTAACTATTATGTAGCATTTTTCCTTTGTTCGTCTGAGACAACATATGTGCAGTGAACCTTCAAGAATTCCTCCACTCCATGTAGAGCTGTCTCTGAGCAATGCCTGATTTTAAGAAGCACCTCTAGAATTCGTTCAAGCGCATAAGTCAAAAAAAAAAGGACATTTTTCTCCCTAATCAAGTATTGCAATGAAGAATATTGTTACATAAAGTTGAAGTCTTAGATAGAGTTAGACAGTATTTGGGGCTTACTTTAACAGGTAGCATTTGATTCCTGATTGTGGAAGAGTCRTCAGCTGAACATAAAAAAATTAAACACTTCAACGTTGTGCAAGCCAGTTAACTGAAAAATGCAGAAAAGTATGTGTGAAACCTTGCTCCTCTCTCAGAGCTCCAAAAATCTGTTTGTAAAACCTGACATTTGATATATAAGGTTAATTCTTGAGTAAAATAATCAGAGATTTTTAAAAAAATGTATCAGAGAATGTACTTGTACATTGGGGAATGCGAATTTGTCTAAGGGCTTGCAAGCATTTATTTTTAAACTATTTTTTTGATATTTTAACCAAACATAGAGGGAAAATCACCATACATTTTACAGAAAATCTGTGAAATTAAYTTGGATTATGAGGCTCCTAGCAATTAGGTAGTATAATGTGAAGTCTGAACAGTTTTCATGGTCTATTTATATATCTTATTGGGAAGCAGATTAAACATTGATTTGATTGTAGTCTAGAAACTCTACACTGTCAGGCAGCTTACAGCTTCATATAAAATCTTTGATATSCAATGATTGCAAACATATTAGAAAATCCAAAAAGAAAATGTTTTAGAAAGGAATGCAGGGCTGTGCCATGAAGCTGAAATCTCTCTTTGCGTATATTACCCAGAAGAGTAAATGAGGAATAAAAAGGGTCACCCATGTCCAGCCAGTTGAGAATTTCTTCGAGACCTTCCTCCCTTCTGAGAAGCGGCACGAGGAACGTGTGCAGCAGAGGAGCATGGTGAGACAACAGATATCAGACATCTAAGGAGAACCAGAGGCACCCTAGGAGCCTCCCTAACTTAAACTTAAATCGTATTTAAACTATACTGGAACTCCTTACTTTGCTTGTATTTGCTCAAGATCAAAAAGTTGGAAACAAAATATTACAGTTCATACTTTCCTTGCTTGAGTTTTATCAAAAAGGTGCAGTATGGACTCTCAGTGTGCTTTATGTAAACCCTCATGCGCTGACCGCTGGTGTCACAGACRGATTTGGTAATTAACTAGTTTTTGTGCAAGAACAGCTGCATGAAATGTTCTGGCTTTTGCTTTACCAGAAGCCAGACTTGATAATCAAAATGACCCTGTCTGCCCTAGTACGTAGTCATCCTGTKCAATTGTCTTTAAAAAGAAAAATATTAGGCATTTGTTTTTCATCAAATTTCCAACACYGAAAAACAAGCAGTTCGCTGACATTTTGTAACATTTGCGAAAAGGTATTTAAGAATTGATGAGGCAATGAAGGACTTTATTAAAAACAATTCAGAAAATGGTTAAAGGTTAAAAACTGGAGAAAAGAAACAAAGTTAAGAAACTACCTTTTAAATGAATTGGCAAATACAAGGCAGTAAAGAAAGCTAGACAACATATATTGTTTTAACATATTTTCCTGCCTGGCCAGATTCACCAGGAGAAGTCAGAGAGGCACAGCAGGGGGGAAAGTGAAGTGCCAGCCTTGCCAGAAGGAACTGCCTTTTTAACTTTCATGCTTTAATTCATGTCAAGGGGAACATTTACAGCACTTTACAGRTTCCCCCTTGCTGTTTATTCATCCACATCACTGCTGAATGTAGAATGAAGTTTTGGTCCAGGACTGCGGCTCTAGATGCCTTTACAGACAGCAGCAGTAAGCCTTTAGTGGAAGCTAAATACTTGCCTTATTGGTTATCATTCTGACTCCTTGAAAATCAGCATCATAATTGCTAGAAAACTCCTCTACTGGTCTGCTGCTAACAGGCTCTTACAGACAAGATAAAATTACCTCTGTTCTGTCAAGGCAGAAATAACCTTTGCAAAGCTCCTCAACAAAATAAATAACATCCTGACATTGCAGAAGTCTGTTCAAATGGCAGTGGCTTTAGTGGATCAGAATTTCCCTCCTCCTTCTCCTCCTCCTCACTTTGTTAGAGAACTGATATGAAATTGTGAAACTAGAAGCATATAAATGTCAGACAAATAACTACTACCATAGGAAAAAAAATGTCCTTGAAAAGTTATTTAACTTTGAAAAATTAGATAACCTTTATTCACTGCCTGCATAGTGATCACTAAAAATATATTATCTCCAATCCTCTCTGTGGTTTTTAAACCTACATTTTACACATAATTAAAATTGCGCTAGAAATATGTAGATGCTAGAGTAGATGCAACTCTTCAGCCACTGTTTTGCTTCCAGTATCTTTGTTTTCTCACAATATATTTATTTTCAGGAATTGCTATCTTTATAGAGAGAAATARAGATATCTATTACTAACAATTGATTTTCAATGCTGCTATTGCAGTTAGAATGTRTGTGTACTATAAAATACAAAGATTCAGTAATATAATAGTAGAATGTTAGTTTAAATTCCATACTTGGTTTTCCAGTTTATTTTCAGTAACATGAAAAAAATAACTTGCCCTCAAGACAGTGTAATAGGGGAAAAAAAGATTTTCTTTAATAAAAACAATTAAAAACATGTTTTTAACCAAGCCTGTTTTAATGACAATAAATTGCTTTGAAAGAWCACAGCATCTTGAAGACAAGGATTTGTAAAGTTGAGAATTCCAAGGCTGCAGGCATCTTCAGTAATCAAAAACAGATTATTGCTCAAAAATTCTGCCTCTATTTTGACATTAACAGGGTCAGACAGGTGAATTAAGCTCAGATTTGTTTGGTCAGAAATCACAAGCTATCTTAGGACTATTAAATCCTCCAGTACAAGGAAAAATCTATGGGACAAAATGCTCAGAGTGACTGATTAAATGTGGTGGTTAATTCAGACAGTGAATAAGTAGAAACTGACTCAAACAGAATGTATAAGAGGAAAATTATCCCTAGTGTAGATTTTAAAAAATAGGTATATAAAACAGAARCCTCATTTAAAATGGAGTAGAGACAAATGCTTGCCAAGACTAGAATTGCTCTGTTGTCAATTTATGTAGTTTTGTTCATGAAACATTTAGATAAAAGGCATCTTGGAATATCCTTGCCTTTAGATGTGCTTTTTGTCATGTCACAGTATAGCTAAAGTATCTTCCTTTTCCCACTACAGTTTTATTGTTTGTCCTTATCTTRTTTACTTAGAAGGTAAAATAAAAATACAGCTCCTAGAAATTTGTAAAATTGGCTTATAARTTATCAAAGAAATGAACCATTCATTCATTGCTTGTGACACAGTGACATAGACTCAGTGACATAACAGAGCTTACCGGATGCTGGGACCAGTGCATGTCTTCTTCCAGATGAGCACCACATCCCAGACCTTTGGGATAGATTAATTATCATGCATTCGGCCTCACTCCTGACATTTTCTCCTCTTTGAGTGTGTGTCTGAATGCGCGGTTAAGATGCCTTTTTTTTTTTTTTTTTTTTTTTNCAAATCAACAAAATGGTTCATGTTTAGGAACACCCCCATTAAAAAAGAGAGTTCGTGTAGCATAGCCCCACAAACAGTTGCTACTAGGAGTGGTGAGCAGCCACACTGGCACAGGAACCAAGGTCCCCTCTGAAACAAATTCGTATCTTTCATCTGGCAGTGTCAGTGCAGTCTTAACCTTGATCACATGTCAGCTAAGTGTCACTGTGTCTTCTGGATCAATAGTCAGTGACTTTTCATTATTTAAAATGTTTACAGTGCTTAAATGGCATTTGGTCCCTCTCCAGAATGSTGTCCTGACTCTGAAGGAGGGGGGTGCTGGTTGGGCAGAGTCAGATTTCAGGGGTGCATAGTTATTTTAGGAGTTAGAAGGACTTCGCAAGTTTACGTTTGCTAAATCATTAGTATCAGAGCCTTGTTTCTCATGGTACATATTTAATGAGGTTTTTCTGTTTCAGAATAAAATACAAATTATACTGTGACTAGAATTTGGTTCCATCCAAATATATGCATTTGGAGCTATGAAAGCTGTTTCATAGCAGTGGGTTCTGCCAAGACAAAGAGAACCTATCTTGGAAAGTATTTTAACTGTAAGTGAACTGGGCATTCGCTGTCATATGTCTTTTTTCTTCCAGTGTTAAAGCTGTGTTGATCTGTTTTTTGTCTTTGACCCTTCTCCAATTTTCTCTAATTAATCATGAGTAGTGAAGAAGCATTTGGAAAACACCAAAACAATTTCCTAGAGAGTGTAAGAAACAATCGAATGCAAAATAAAGCACACATTTGCCTTCCAGCATATTTTTCATTACTTCCAAAAGTCTTTGTGTAGCTCTTGACTAGTGTTAGTAGGACTTTGTTACCACAGTAACCACATGGTTAATGATCTTTGCCCTTTTGAGTGGYAGAGGATTATTCCACTGTCTGTTTTGTGTATGTGAACTGAAATGCAGCGACTGTATTTTTATTGTTAAATAACTTGTTTCCCCCATTTTCTTCTGTGTCCAGGTTCACAGATAGTCCRTGATGCACAGGCATCTGATCACCTGTGGGTTCTCTTTTGGGCTGACCAACTTCAGTACAATCTAGCTTCTTGCTGAAGCAAAACTTGGCTCTTGTTTGTGGATAGAACATACCAAAGATAGCTCCCAACWGGCATCAAGGATGCAGTTTGGTTTCCTTTGTCCTCCACAGTCCTCTGGTGCTATTCCAGTGGGGTTTTTTTGTTTGTTTGTTTTTTTTTTTTTTTTTTCCTCAAACATCTCATGTCCCTTCATTCCAGGCCTGAGAAATGTAAAACCACTCTGCTGTTGGGCAGTGACACAGTCCTCATAGTTCAGATGTTTTGAGACAAAAACATTCACACACAAAATATGTCATAGAGCCAGAGAAACGCCATGCGGGTACCAAAGAAGACGTCAGGTCAGGTCTTGTGGGTCTGGCCAAACCACCTTAAAGGGGACTAACTCCTCGCAGTGTGGGCATGAACTGTTTTGCACCACCTGACCTGTTCTCCAGGGATTGCTCCTGAAGTGGCTGACTGTAGCAGGACAGATATGCTACAAGCAGTACATTAGTACATTGGTATCGAGCGTGCTGCTTGCAGCTGGAATCATTTTTGCATGGCTGAAGGCCTGCATACCTTCCTCTTGCCTAAATCCACTTTGACCACACCAGGTATAAACTGTCCAGAGAGCAGGACTCCTACCAGAATTTTTCTTCTCTATGCTCCATTCATGCTCATCTGTGCAATCTTTTACAAATGTCCTTTGGCTTCACTGTGCCACAACTTCCAGYATAGGGAACATCTTCAACTTGCGTCATGAAAGGTCAGTTCTAGTGTGGTGTAATAGATTTCCTATGACTAGCAAACTGTACATGACATGGCTTCATTTCCTCTTATTTTACAGCAAATTTTTTCTCTTCCAGAGGATAGATTTGTTGAGGGAGAGGGAAAACCAGGACAAAGGAGGCAACTTAAAACCTTCTCCATCCTGAGTAACACCTAGCCAGTGTGCSATGTGCTCCTCCATCTTCTCACGTTGTTGCACAGCCCATCACCCACACCTAGCTACAAAATATGGTACTGGCACAAGCTTCACTAGAGGCTGAGTTTTCTGTAGTCAAAGGATGATTTAGATATTAAATAGAAGTAGGGGTCTGAGGCCATGAAACCCGGTCTCACATACTTGCAGCTTCAGAAAGCCACTTTGATCCCAAGAAAGCTTTGGTTTCTGTTGCACTCCACCTCTTCGGTGCTTACTGACGGCAACTTTAAGTGCTTAGCTTGTGTGCTGTCATGACTCTTTCTTGGGTAGAAGTTTAGATGTCTCTTTAAGCCAGAAACTTCAAGTGTGTTTGTGGAAGCTTAAACTGCTTTGATCTCAGTGATTTACCAGTAGTCATGTAAGTCATGGCAGAATGTAAAAATTAAYTCGGGTTAACAAGATGCCAGGCAATGAGCACAGGAAAAGTTACAACTGCACACAGTGCAACAGTTTTTAACTTCAAAACACACCCTGCCTGCCTGCCTGCCTGCCTTCTTTTGTACCCACACACAGCTAACAAACTGGTATTAAATGTTTATTCTCCTCAAAAGATTCTCCAGGCAATTGCAGTCATTCATCCCTGTGCCAGCACATGCCTCCTCCTCCTGTGCAGTTGTGGTTCTTGTCCTTCATTTGCTTTATGCCTTCCTGAAAACAAAGTGCTATCCCCTTTCTGGGAGCCTATGAGATGTGACTGGGCAAATAGGTGACTTCTAATGCCTGCAATAATTTAATAAATGTGTTCTTAGCATAAGCTTCTTAGCAGGTTCAGTATTCCAAGTGAGACAGAGGCAGGCAAAGTTTCACAGTAGTATAGGCAAGAAAATATTTTCTTGAGCCAGACATRAACACTTTTATTACTATTTTGCAGTGCTAGGAAATCAACCACTGGTTCACCACCTTCCATCACTGTTTCAGGTCACTGGGACCAAATGAAGTCCCTGACCTTAATGGTAGGAAGCTACAGGTCCATTTCCTGCACATATGGTCCTGCACATCAATCTGCTGCTGAGAGCAGAAGTTTCCATTTTGACCCAGGCCAAAATGGAAAACTGCCACTGCCTGAAGTGAGTACAGTCACTACTTGCATTGCTTCGTCTCTTRAGAAATTCAAGCTGTTGGGACTATCTCTATTCCAGGTCTGGTGTACAAGTGTATATATAAATCAATTAATTCTAGAACAGACTGCTGAGTAAGCAACCTTGTAGGCTGCCAGTAATAATTAAAAATATTTCAAAAGTAATTTCCTCTCACACAGCTAAGGTCACATTCATCATTCAGCATAAATTGCATCCCACTATCCCACTATGAAGTTTTAAAATAGGACCCATATATGCAAGTGAGCTAAATGCATGAGAAATCTGGGTAGTATTCTTGAAAGGGTRCACGCACACTGTTTTAATGTACTTGCTCTGCTCAGTGGAATATATTTTCTTTGAAGTCCATTCTTTCCTTACTCGTTAACTTCGAGGTAAATCATGTTAGCACTAAAGTCAAACAAAAGATACTTCAACCACTAAATATCATTCTATTAAAAAAAAATGTATAATGATCCAAAGTGGGGAATTTAGATGCAAAGACCTCCTGACCTTAACTCTAGTGTATCTGTGTGGTAATCATCAAAGACTGGCACAGTRGCACTGAAGTCCCCAACAGGCTTTGCAGTGCCAAACTGCAAACTTTCTGTTAGGCAGGTTTAGAAATCCGAACTTATTTTACAGATGATGACCTACTGCATGTCTTCACTGTCTGTGCATGTGACTGTGTTTTGAGATGTCTTAGAAATACATTGTGCATGAAAAAGTATGACTAGTCCATCAGAGGTCACGTTTGTGATTACAGAGTATGTGTATGAGGAAGAGCCATTTGCTGGGAGTTGCATGTATATGTTTGTGTATATGTAKGTATATGCATAAGAGGTAGAGGCAGAGAGCTCCACTGCTCCTTGGGTTACTGTGGTTTTGGGTTCAAGGTCTTGTCCCTGCTTGCTCCCAGCCCACAGCCTCCCCTACTGAGGAAATTCTCTTATTTTATGTCACCCAGGCCCAAAGCACTGAAGCAGTTGCTGTGAAAGAGCAGTGAGGCTCTTCTGTATCTCAGAATATCTCCGAGGTGGGAAAGAAGTAGCCCGTATGGGAGTGGAGGGAAAGACCAATGGCGCTTTTATGTGGTGGTGCCTCAAAGCTGCTCTTCATGGTGCTGTCCTTCTTGGTGCTGGCAATGCAGAACTGTCCTGGGCTTCACTGAGGCCACTTCACACTGTCTTTCTGGTGGTGATCATAGCTGGTCAGGAAGATAGGTTTAAACAGTGGCTGATCACCTCCTAGAATTTGCCTCTGTGGAAAACTCCAAGTTAAGTATGGGAAGATGAGTGTATTCCTCCTGGTAGGCAGGCTCAGCTCTTTAATCAGCTCTGAACGCAACTGCGGCATGGTGCAAAGGGTGTTATCTCCATATGCACAGACACAGACGCTCAGCAGTCGAATGGCACAAAGAATGCTTAGCTCATTTGGCTCCCGAGAGAATCCACCCTTGATTAAAACTAGTGGACTCTATTAGTGATAAGACCAGGTGCCAAATTTGTTTATGTTATAAATGAGCACAGCTTAGAGGAATTTGGCTACTTTACTCTAGATCTGGCTTTGACTATTACAAATCTAACAAGCAGAGGCTTTTTAAAAATGTAGGATGAGATTATGGCTGGGTGCCATGAGAGGATAGGAGAAAGATATTATTCTGTCCCAGAGTGTGCGAACACTGAAGATAGCCATGACTACGTATATCTGAGGAGTCCAGACAGCAGACACTAGCCCAAAAGGCTTGCTGCCTTTTGAGGCAGACTGAAGAAGTCTGTGATTATTAATTTTGATTTTATTTTAAGTTATTGAGGCACACAGTTGTTAAAGCAGATTGGCTTTAGAGACCTCTTGATGTTATACAAAAAGACTAATTAGCATATAAAATAATATCTCTCAGTCACTTACTCTTTACATTTCTTGGTTTTGCTCTAAGAATATGTTTTAGTAACTATGCTGTAGATGCCAAATGGTGGGAAGGAACCTTATTCCTAAGCTAATTGACGTATGTTTCATTTTCCCTACTCTAGTTCTCTGTGTGCTGATGAGAAAGAAYAATTTTATCTTTCATTCTTTTTTTGCAGTAATAGAATTGCTTTTAGTTGCTTATGCGACTCTCTACAGTGTAACTTTATCAGGAAAACAAGATAAGACTAATTTGGGACCATAGCCAGCTACTTTATCGTTCTTACATTTTTTTTTTAAGAAAATATTATGTTCTAAGGTATACCAAAATGAAATGGTATCACATTTATAACTAGCTTTGGAACTAATTTGGAAAAGTTATTTTGACAGAATATTTTGTCAAAGCCAGTTCATTAATTCTGAAATTGTAAGTTAGAAAAATTACCTTAGAGAATAAGCTCTAAGGAAACTGTAAGGAAGCAGAGTGATGATCAGAAGTGATTTTTAATTTGTTTGTCTAAAATGCAGGGATCAAAATAAATGCTTCATGTTCGAAGGGAGTTTGATAGCCATATGGATACAGAAACAATTTGCAGTTCTGAGAGGATTTTTTTGTTTATTTTTCACAGACTTAGTCTTTCAAAACTGATGGGAAAGCCTACTTATTAACTTCTGTTTTTGAAATAAAGATATTAGAGATACTATGTCAAAGATCTAATTAGGAAAAAAAATAAAGCAAAAAACATTTTAAGGTCTCTAATAATTTGTTCTGGTTGGTACATTTATTAGMATACAGGCTAAAAATTTCCAAAATACAAGATCACACATTATAGCACATTGTTGTCTCTATTTTKCATCCTTTATTCTCTATAAAGTGAAGTATTCAGTTTTTAATAGGTCTATGTCTGACGTTTCTTACCTTTTGGAGATAATGCAGTGTGATAAAATTTAAAACATACAGTTCAAATCATTCAACTGAAGTCAGAATTATAAAATTTTATTTGTGAGAAAAAGATTCTTGTCTCTTCTCTGCCACTTTCAATATTCTGRAAAAAAGTATCTAGGGGTAATTGAAAGTAATCTTGAAAATGAAGCTTGGCAAGATTAAAATGGATTGTATTAACAATTACCTATAATAATTTTTCTAGCTTATCTGACGAATATATGAGGACAATTGGGATTTAGCTATAATCACACAACAGTCTTGAAAGTGTTTCCAATTTATATATCTTAAAACCCACATATAGCTCTTTAAACAAGTTAATTATTCTAAGAATTGCCTAGTTGTCTGTGAAGAATAGAAAATCATCCAAATGCAAGATTTACTGGAAAAAATGGAACTACTGGAGAGAGTCCAGCRTAGGACTACAAAGATGATCAGAGGACTGGAACATCTCTCAYATGAGGAAAGGCTGTGAGAGCTGGGCTTATTTAGCCTGGAGAAGAGAAAACTGAGAGGGGTTCTTATAAATTCATACAAATACCTCAGGGAAGGGTGTCAAGAGGCTGGGGCCAGAATCTTTTCAGTGGTGCTCAGCGACAGGACAAGAGCAATGAGTATAAAGTGAAACACTAGAAGTTCGACCTGAATATGAGTAAGAACTTGGGCTTACTGAGAGAGTGACAGAGCACTGGAACAGGTTGCCCAGAGATGTTGYTGAGTCTCCTTCTCTGGAGATCTTCAAAACCTACCTGGATGCGATCCTGTGCAATGTGCTCTAGGTGACCCTGTCTGAGCAGAGGGGGTTGAATTAGATGACCTCCAGAGGTCCTTTCCARTCTCAACCATTCTGTGATTCTGTGATATGTGARTAAAGTCTTTCATTTATTGGATCTAGAAACTGGAAAATGATGATGCTGGAAAATTCTCAGAGTCTAATGAATAAGTTTCACCAGTTATGGCACTCCCTTTGCCTCCTCTCCTCAAGTACATGAAGATTCAGTCTTTATTTTCTCTGTATTGTGTCACTTATCTGTACAATAAGCTCAAAAGGAGGTCACTTCTTTATGGGTTTTTATGCAGCTCTATGGGAAGATWCCTACAATAACTGTGAGTAACTCATCTCAGAAGGTAGAAACTGGCTTCTGTAATTACAACAGACTTCCATGTCAGCTTGAGTTGAGTCCAGATAGCTGTAACCACAAAATACTCTTAGCTGTATCTATATATTCATGTTCTCACCTTCTTGTGGGAACTGGCCCTAGAGTTCATGCAGCCATGCTGTGAGTCAACCCAGAGAACTGACTCAGACAAAAAACAAACCCTGGAGAGAAAAGATAAACAAATGAAAAAGTGACTAGCCAGAGCTGCTCCCTGCAGCAGTTTTCTGCATGGAGAAGTGCTAGTGCGTGATGACAGGGAGTCAGCAATTCACAGCAGGAAGAGTTGATGAAGGCTAGCAGGACCACAGCAGGAGAAGTTTAGCTTTGCCTTAGCTGTCATGGGGCTGCATGCTTTGCTCTGCAGGGAGAGAGACAAATTAGCTCAAGCTCAGAATCATGTTGATGTGCCTTCACTGCTTCTGAGACCTGAGTAATGCTGCAATGAGCCACATGGACTTACCACTGCCTTTGGGACTCTCTTGGATACCCCTCTGTAGAGCTGTGGTGTTGAGTGTTTTCAGGGTGCTGCTGTTAGGATGCAGCTGAGCAACCCTTGGCATACATACATGGATCACGTCCAGAATTTCAGTGGTTTATGGCGGGCTGACACAGGGAGAGAATATGGAGCAGGCAGCATTTTAATAGGTTCCAGCTCCTGCAAACATTATCAGTTCTAGTCAAAGCCTGCTGGGCTCTGAACTCAGAGCAACGAGCCACTGCTTCTTGCACTGTCCAGAGCAGCTGAATTGCAGCATCTTATCTCTTTGAAAGGCAGGTTTTCCCACCCTCCACTGCATTTCTATTGTCACACTTAGTCTCAAAGGTGGGGAAATGCATTATGGAAAATCACATCTGAAAAAGGCAAGATTTAACAAGAGTCTTTTGGAAGAAAAGATGTCAGCTGAAAGCAATCCGCCTCTTAATGGTGTAAGACCAGTTCTTTTACTGCCCCTAATAAAAACTTTACTGGGATCAAAATGCACAAAGTTCAGATAATCACAGCATGTTTGATCAAGTTACTAGGATTAGAGTTTGTCTAATAGTTTCTTATTTATTTCTTTCCTAGTAAATTTGCCTACAAATATGTTTTGTTGTCATTATGTTTGGCAGAACTTTATCAAGGCCAGATTAATGCACCTGATTCAACTTGTAAATTGTTAATTCAGATACATCAGGGATGGCAGTTCAGAAGAGGTTTTCAATAAATAAGTAACAAAAAGAACAAAATCCCTCTCTGAAAATGCAAAATGGAGATGCTGGGTTTACGTGTTCATTTTGGTTTACTATMTACTCAGAATCTGTCTGGGCCTTGACTTACTCTTTTCTGAAAGGCATTTAACAAGCTTTTTACTAAGCATTTGGGCTTCACTACAGTTATATTCAGCCATTCTGTATAGAATCTACAGGCAGGAAAAATGTTGAACAGTTGCTGTTGGACAGTTATATGCCAGACTATTATTATGCTACATTTTAACTAGTCTAATCCAAAGGAAATAAACAACATATTTCTCCTACCACACTAAGGTATTCCATACCATTCTATACCATTCCATGACAGCTCAAATATACAGGGGAAAAAATGTGAGATTGAGTCTAAATTTTCCATGGAGATAAATAAAATTCCAAAGATTTAGTGAAGTAATCCAGTGACTTTCATACTCTGTTTAATATAAAGTACTTTCTTTCAGCAAAGGCAGTTTATAGTAACATGGATTATTAAAAATCACAATAACAATAATACATCGGGATTAATATTGCAATTTGGGCAGTTCATAGCATTTCAGTAATTTTTTGTAGTAGTGTCTTTAGTTGTTATAAAAAGAACTTGTAAAAAGCCTTATAAAAACCCTGATATTTCTGTTGGGAAGTTGAAGCCAAAGRACTGTATTTAGTCCTCAAACTATTGAGTTTAACGTTTGCACCCCATCATGCTACCACATAACTGTATTATTGTCACATTCACCTTTCTTTTGCCCTTTTCCCCAAGACACCTGTCATTTCACACATATTCACAAAAGCCAACTTGTTACCTTTCTCTGAAGAAAAGTCTTTTCACAATTGTATTTGTATTATGGTACCTCTTGGGAGCCTGAATTATAAGTGAGAACCATGCTGTACCAGATGCAGTGAATAAACATATAATATAATGCAGCCGTTTTCAGAAAGCTTCCAGTGTAGGAGGTAAAAGGCAGCAGATGGATACAAAGAATGGACTTGTGTTTCCTCATTTTCATAATCCAAATCTCAGAGATGGGACTCACATCAAGACTCRTCTGACCTGATCTCAAATGCCTAACAGAAATGGCCACTTTGTGTCATTTGAATGCTACAGAGACTAGATACGATGCAGCACTTAAAGGAAGCTCCTGTTTTTCTGGAACACCAACTGGAGGCCAGGTGGGATGCTCTAGGGTGACATGCTCTGCCAGGCATTTGAATCTCTCCATGGGTGTTTTCTTTAGGGTGAGCCGAATCATCTCTCAGATCCTGCAGCTCCATTGATTATACTGGGAGGTTAGACATCTTGTTGGCCTCCAATGTGGCCATCAACATCTGTTGTTTAAGGAACCACGACCATAGTTTCAGGGGACCTAGTTGCCTTTCACAGCCAAGAAGARTTAAGGGCATCGCCAGAGCTGCTCCAAAACAGAAATCCAAGCGGGGCATACAAAACTTGTCACTATTTTTCTATAAGGACTTTTAAGGGAGTCCAGGCTGACTGACTCAGATTAGAGACCCATTTTTTAGTGACTAGAAATCAGCACCTTGGTGTTATAATCATCACTAGCTTCAYCGATTTCTTTATTTGTTCATAAGCAGCCATAATTTCCCCTTAATAAAACCTTTTCTCCCARGAAACTTGTAAAAAACAACAAAAAAGATCTTTTTCTTCTCTGTCACCTCATTGGCTCACATTAACAGATTTTTATTTATCTCACTGAGATATTGTGAGAAATAATTAATGTTTGTGTACTGCTTTGAAAATGAGCATCATTCCATCAAATTCCAAGGTTAAATGAGAAAGACACTTTTTGATGTTCTTATCTTTTTTGCGCAGGCATTAATTGGCTCTGTATTCATCTTCCTCCCACTCTTTCAGTTCCTAGTTCAGTTCTTTTTTAACCTTAGATCTTTGAGCAGCCTTTCTAAAAAAGCATAGTAGTCACTCTTGATCTGTCCCATTCATCTCTTTTAGATGTGCCCAGAGAGAAGGAGGAGATGAAGATGATTTTTACAGGTCAAAACAAAGATAATATGGGAGACATATACACTAGAGAAATGGAGTAAGAAGAGAATTCCAGAGGGCTTACAAAGGAGGGAAAACATAATTACTACCAACAAAAGAAAAAGAAAAGCCTCATTTGTGCTTATATCAGCCTGTATTTGTGCTTGTAAAAGTGCTATGCACTTTTATCTCATGGGTTAAAAATCCTTCCTGTGGCTGGGATACAATTCACATACTGAAAGCAGGAAGGTTTTTTTGATTTTTTTTTTTTTTTGGTGGAAATTTCTGTTGCTGAGTTTGTTCTTTTGCTTCAGAGGGGTGAGGGGGAATGCAAGCAGAATAACCAATAAGATGRTGGATTAAAGCTGAAGAGAAAAAAAGTAATAGTAAGCTCTGCTTGGATTTGGATTTGCTGTCTTTCGCTGGATAAGATGCAGGAAAGTTGCCACTTTGCAAACTGTAAAACTAAACTGGACAAAAAAGCATAAATATACTACTGCAGTAGTATTTCAAAAATTGTGATATAAATGATTCCCCAAATTATTTATATTTCTAATTCCAGAATCTTGAGATTTTATATCTGTGCAAACAGCTAAGTTTTCCTATATATTTCCTTATATTTTTCACAAAAATGCAGGGTAATTTAAATATACAAATGCTAGCAAGTTGTTGCTTTACTGACAGAGAAACAAACAGTCAAAAAAACTCAGGAGACAAACCTCATTACTGTAACCTGACAGTGGTCTGATTACCTGAATTTGATGTGCCAGCTGGCTCTTTCTGAATGCATGACCCTGCAGATGCTTGAAAATATATAAAAGTTAGTATGTCTCAGTTGACACACACCAAAACATATTAACATTTTGGAAACTACATACAAAATTATTCTGAATAAAGCACATAAAAGTGAAAAAAGAAAAGAAAAGAAAAGAACCAGTCTCCAAGAATCTAGAAAGAATTTATCTGAAAGAGGATAAGAAAGATCCATACTTAAAGACCTTTGAATTATTCAGTGCCTTGTTTTGTTACTACATTTTCTGAAATCCAACTGCTGCATTAGAATGAGTGGAGACTTTGTTCATATACTTGATAATATGAATTATTACCAAGCAAGTGAATTATTACTAGGCAACTGAATATTGGGTCCATATCAAGTTAATTTATTCACGTAGATGAAATCTGTCTTTTTAGTATCAAAATTCAGTTTGGCTGGAAGCAGTTTTTCATGATTAAATTTTTGACTGGAGATTTCAAGCAGTGTCATGAGATTTAGTTAATGATCTGTACAGCTTGAATATTGAATAATGAATATCAAAACCTCAGTRCAACATTTTAGATATATTGCTTAGAAGGAATGGATGAGCTAGCACTTCATTCAGCTAGGTCATTCATATCTTAATGACTTTTCAGTAGCAAACAAATTGGTGAAACCCACAACCTGTATAAGGACAAATATGAAAAGTAAAAAAGGCAGATTTGAATTCATCATTTTTTTCAGAATATTTTATTCTATTTTAAAGCAATTTGCCCTTTTGAAATAGAAAGGATTTGTAAGGGAGGATGTCAAGGGGACGGGGACAAACTCTTTTCAGTTGYCCCRTGTGACAGGACAAGAGGCAATGGGCAGAAATTGAAGCACAGGAAGTTCCRCCTGAMCGTGAGGGGGAATTTCTTCCCTGTGAGMGTGACGGAGCACTGGMMCAGGTTGCCCAGAGAGGTTGTGGAGTCTCCTTCTCTGGAGATCTTCAAGGCCYGCCTGGATGCAACCCTGTCTAACATGCTCTAGGTGACCTTGCTTGAGCAGGGTCTAGATGATCTCCAGAGGTCCCTTCCARTCTTACTGATTCTATGATTCTATGGTAATCATGCAAAAAAAGGAGGGATGTGTAATCACTAAAAGGATGGATGGAATTAAATGTTCCATTCTTTTAGTAGTAGTAGTTTCAGACACAGCCTGAAATGCTGATTGATGCTCTCACTCCTAAAGAAAGAGAATGGGTCTGAGTAGATTAGGTCTTAAAGACTGTACAGAAAAGCAGGAGCATGAAGATTTTTACTTTCATTAATGACCAAACGGGAGGAAAAGTTTGGGCATGGTTTCACTGGGTTTGCCTTTCCTGAACAATTAATTATGTAGGACTGCATCACTGATAAAGTCATCTGGGCAAAGAAAAGGGTGGAAAGTGGGGTAGGTGACAATTTCAATTAATTTACACAAGGTCTTTCTTTTACAAAGTCTTACTGCCCTGCGTGAACTTTTATGCATGTCAAACTGTTGCCAGCAGYCCAAGTCGGCACATATTTATCATATTCTGAGGCTGGCATGGAACTTGTGCAGTGTCTCTCTTTGTATAGGTTGATTATTCCATTGCTTTAGCTGACTTCATTCCTGTATTCCTGTATGCTATTATCCATKAAACTTTACCTTGTTATTGGGAAAATATTGCATAAAGACAATTCACAGAAAAGTTAGTTTTTTTCTTTTCTGTTTCCAAGTCATGTTTTGAGGTAACAAGCTAAGGTACAATCATTTAATCTCAGTACTGTAACACACAAAACATGGCAGCAACTCTTTGTTCCTCCTCCTGCACTATTTTTCTTGTTCCTCTGGCTCCAGAGAGTTAAAATTTTCCTTTATTTTMTATCCAGCTTGATAGTTACTGCACTGGGCAAAACTGTTGGACTTGTGGAAAGCCATCACGAAGAATTATGGGAGCTAATACTGTCAGATGCTGCTGACAGAAAACCCTCCGAGAAGAAGGAAAGAGAGTGAAGAACATGTTGGGACCGGTCTGCTACTGAATAAACACGGCAATGCTCTGGGAGAGTCATGATTTGGAATCAGAGCAGGTTGGGTAGTGCACCCGCAGGGTGCTTCCCCAGACATCTCCCTCTCTTGGTCTGTCTGGGAAAGACCAGATCTCCGACCAGCTTGTGGTCTGCACTGCTTCCTGAAAAGCGTCAGTCTTACAATCTTCACTTATTAGAAACAGAAAACAAGGACAACATGACAAGGGAATGTATTGTTCAACTGGAGCTTTAAATATTACAGCAGAACCAGCAAGTGGCATTAAATCACTTCCTGAGCTAAAAATGATAGCCAAAAACTTAATCTGGAGGGAATGCAGCCAGATATCTTCAAGCTGTAATTAGCAGAGGACTACATGTTATATTTTAAAACTCACTTTCTACGATGGTTTAAAAATTACTCATCAAACAGAATACATTCAAAGTATGCTTAGAAGTGCCTCTCCTTTACGTTTTCAGTATATTCTGTGACCTAGCCTCTTACCTAGAGCTGTATAGAGACACTTAGTTTGCATTTTTCTCCAAAATTACTCAAACATTCTTACTGCAGAGAAAGCACTTGCCTTCTTTTTTTTTATCTAATATATTTGAAGTCATTAAAAAACATTACTGAACACRACAGCCTGAGGACCAGGCTGTACATTTATACCTTTCATAAGATATTCAGCTGCTATTCAAAGGCTCATGTGGACAGTGGATTTATCATTTTGAATAACTAATTCCTTCTTGCTCTTAACCTATTTTACATTAACATACAGGCTCAGTGGCTGTACATCAGCTATACCTACATTATCAAATAATTTATCACATTGGGAGCAGGTAAGTAGATCAAAGAAGACCCCTACATCTGCACAGTGCGCGATTCAAGGTGTCCACATCACACTAGTTCTAGTTCAATTCCCTGAGCCAAACATCTGCCCAGTGCATGCAGTTGAAAGATATTTAACTAAGAAATTACCATTTCAAATCCTTATGGTCCTTTGGGGGGTTAGAGTGCATTTGGTGCCCTCCTAGAGGGGAATTCCTGCTTGATTTCTTATAAAATGAATCTAATTTACTTGCACGCAAATACTTCTTAAATTAGGACATTGCATGGGGAATGGGGATTGATCAGGGCTTGGCAGCTTGATTATTCTGGATCAAAASAGTGATGTAGGCAATGACAGCTTTTGACCAGTTGTGTTTGCCTCCAAACACTTCAGGAAGTCATGTAGAACAAATCTTCATGGAAATTTATCACATTAAGAAATAGTACCCAGAGCAGGCAAAATTGTTATAGGAAGAAATAGGCATTTCTGCCAACTTCCTCATGATATCCTATATTTTAAAAAAATTGCCAGTTCAAGTCAGAACACTACTAATAATTTGCCTTGCAGAAGGACTGGATTTTAAGAGAAAGAAAAGTATAATTATGTTCTTAAATGAGCTATGAAGAAATAAAATTATCCAGAGTTTGGCTACTTGATATACTTGAAGGATGTATTTGACCTGTGGTGACCCAAAGAACAGAAATTGTAGTGGATGTGAGAAAAGCATATCTTTTCATCCTTAAAATTATTTCAATTATTCAGGTAAATTGTGTGATAAGTCTTGGTTCAGTCAAAGCCTAGTATAAGTCACTTTTATTATACTGCAAATTATTATAAGAGACTGCAAAGAATAACACAATAGAATTCCTAAATCAAATAATTAATCCAATTACAGGAGGTAGACAAACCATTACATTTTAACATATTGTATGATTTTCTGTTGCATATTATTTTGTTCCATATACTTCTGTGTTATAAAATCTCTGTTAATTCTAACACTTTCAGACTAGTATTTTGGGTCACGGAGAAGTGACATTCCCAGCTCGCAAGACTAGTTTAGATTCACTTCTAATGCTGCTTTTCTATATGCTTGCTTTTACCAGTAATATATATGTGGAAGGCAACATCAGTGCCTGGGGCTACAAAATTAAATGTTTAGTGTCATAAAATGCTTAGATAATCTTCTATCTTTTTGTACAGGTCAATGCATTCATTGATGATGCATTTCTGGTAAAATATGAGCCAGTTTCAGGTTGAAGTGCTTCTCACTTCACATCAAATTTCTTCATTCACATTTCGTGTAYGGCTACCTCTCTGATTCTGTTCACTAAGGTCATGATTCACTGCAGTACTGAAGACCACAGGAAGTCCCAGATATTACAGCTAGAAATAATAGGAACTCCTGTTCCTACACATAATAGAAATGCAAGTGAAAAAGTTAAAACTATTTTTCAGAAAGCAACTTTCTAAATATGTAACCTTTTGGCAGGCCTTGTAGGAAATTACAGCTGCTGGGCAAAACTCCATAACTGTTGTATTGTTGATGCCACCAGACATATAAGGAATAGCTGCAGGGAGGTATGTTGCTTTCACTCTAAGGAATACAAGATAAGTGAAAAAAATGAAGAGTTTTTTTTCTAAAAACATGGTAGGACAAAATAGGTCTTTGGATAAAAATTAAAATAACCTTTGGGTCCTCTCCTCAGCTGAAAGTTTATAAAGAWGAATTACATTTTTCTTTGTTTGCTCACCTCAGATCCTGTTCCAAGCAGATCTCAGCTGGACATTTTGTCCAGGAGATAGTGCCAAACTTCCTAGTATAATATTTTAATCAAAATGTCCTGACACATTTTTCTGTGGTTGTTAGGATACATGTTTCAGCATGTGGCATAAGAAGGGATATGTAAACAAAGTTGTTCGACTATCTGATGTAAACCATTTAATTCATATTATTTGCATTACATTATACAGAACAGTGCACAGCAGACAAAAGCTGTATCCACACCTAGCACAGTTTAATTCTGCAGACCTGTACTGGGTTGCATTGGCTGGGATCCTGACCCACAAAAGATCACAGATAAGCTCATGATTATTTTTGTCCTTTTCATCCAATATGCATTTCTTTCTAATGAMTTGAACTTCTGGTATAATCACAAGTTTGGTGAACACTCAAGCATTTATTTTTTTCTTTTTTGAAGTTATATGTATCTGAAAGTAAGCAAACAATTGACTCCCTTCCCCTTCTTCCCCAGTCTGGATCTAGATGCAGCTTTATTCCTGATAAAGAGTGATGTGTGATCAGTTTTATTRTTTTCACTGTGAATCCTATCTTTATCTTTACGGAGAATTTTCATTTGATTCTTCTAACATGCCAGAAATGTTAAGATAATTTAAATGTCAAGATAATTTTTTGGTGAAATCATTAAATAAAAGTTTGAAAATTTCCTACAAAAAATATAAAAACCGTACATTGTGCATAGAACTGATTTATAATAGGTAAGTTACACTGGAGGCGCATGATGAGCTCTGCGAGCCTCCAAGCCGAGAGACCTAATTAATGCCGACAGCTCGTAGACTCCACTGTTCTTCTAGCCCAGACGTCTGGAAAAGCAGGCTTGCTTATCTGCAGACTAACAGGAGGAGAACAAGGTCTTCTTTTCTCCCTTATTGCAAGAAGACAAGGCATGTAGCCTGGAGACTGGCTTGGCCAAAGGAGGTTGAAAAGAGCAGAAAGGGAAGGGGTATGCTTAAGTCTTAATTGAAAATCCTATTTATTTTACATTTCTAGTTTCTGCCTTTTAGAAGACTGCTCTGAAGAGTACAGAAAAAACAGAAATGACAACAAAAGTGTTGAAACCCCACAACGTGAATGAGAAGGGGAAGTGTTTAAGCAAGCATACAGCAGATGCAAGAGGTACACCCAGTGCCGGTAGCGTACTAGCATCCCAGATGCAAGGTTGTCTTTAAATTACTCTATCCCCAGAGCAGTCCCTTGTGGTTACAGAGCACTACAGCTCAGTGAAATTTAGGAAAACACTTTTTCATTGGGAAAGAGATTAATGTAACAACCAAAGTGGGAACAGTAAGTTCCCCATCACAGATTTTCCAAGACGAATAATTCCTGTGCTTGCTAGGATATTTGGAAAATCAATATGCACTAGATTTCAGYCTTAAATTAGGAAAAAAAGAGCCTAATATTAAGGACACACAGAAATATTTTGTTTTCTTAACAGCTCACAAGGGTTAAATCCGTGATATACTTAGAGAATAAGAGGAAAGACAAGATCAGTTAGTCATTCAAACCATCATTTGGATTTCCTTTTAGAACCTTCATTACCTTGCTGTTCTTGTTATGCTTAATATTCTGATTATCACTTTCTTTTTTAAGAAGGTTAAAAAACATCAAAACAGTAATTCCTTCAAGGGAGAAAAGTGCATCATTATTCTAATACCTGCAGGAGTTCTTGGGCACAAATGAGAAAATATATGATTTTTGAACACAGAATTTCTTTTGTCCATTGTGGATTTGGTAGCACTTTTGACAAATTGTCCTGATTTGCTGGGAATTTACATCTCCAGCATGATCCTCTGAAAATTRTCTCTGAACTACCACTGTGTTCGGTAGCATACAGGCAACATCATTGTGACCATGAAAGTGTTATTAGATTGGCCTTCTTATTAGTATTAGAAAGTATTAGAGAGGCTTGAATGAGCAAGACATCAACTATTTCGCTGAGAAAATTATAAGATACAGGGAGAAGGAAGATTCATACAGAATTCCTGAACAAGAGATTAATATAATTACGATACAAAACAATTTTAGTGTCTGAAAGATGAGAAAAGAACATGCACTTTTGGGTGAGTGGCGCTTCCAAGGATTACTGAGATAGCTCAAGGCATTTCATTTTGAAGCAATCTTAATTTTCTCAAATTTTTCTTCTAACTTTGCCTTTTAATTTCTTTGTTCTTCTAGACATGGTGTGCCCATTAGTAGCATTCGTTCAATAGACTTCAACACTTTTAAACTGTTACAGAGTTGTTTTTTTTTTTTTTTTTAATCTTGGTTTTAAAGTTCCTCAAAGTTCGGAGTGAGTTTGAATCTAATGTTTTGCTTCAGATTCATCTCAATTTGTAGGATGTCATGCTGATATACTTGTACTCATGTCACATGGACTCTTACCCAAGGGCTTCCACCAAGACGGAGCCAAGCAAGCAGGAGACCTCGGCTCCAGGTCCTGTTCTGTCTGTGAGGGTTTGACTCCCCCTATTCCCTAGTCCAAAGACAAATCGAATCATGAAGCAAATGCCTGGCTAAGTAGGGGCAGCTCTTCATTACTGCTACTGAAATTGTGCACCTGCACTCTGTAGGGCAAGAATATAAGAATTACAAAGCCAGAAAGCRGCCTGGCTGAAGAAGTGTATCCTGTTGTTCTCTAGAGCCGCACAGAAGTAGGACCTACAGTAGGTTTCTGACCAAGGATTTTTGCTCAGGTGGTATTGTATTGTACTATTAGACAATGGACTTTTATGTTAAACAAATATGAAGTTAAAATACAACCCACAAATAGCTGAAAAGTCTAACTGCTTTAATACTGTTAAAATACTAATTTCTCAAATAAAACCAAAGAATTCCTTCCACATTTTGGTTTCCTCTTAGATATTTTTTAATCTAATTGAATAAACCATTTAAAAATCAACATGTAATGTTTTAAAATCTCACCATGAACTGCCTAAATGTGATTAATTAGGGAAAATATGTTTTATCTTTTACTTTGTTAAGTAGAGGGGTCACAAAGTAGCTGTTAACATAGCATTGAAACTTAATAAGTTATCTCCATAAGCTTGACAATAAAGACTGTACTTTAAAAACTGATGCAATTCAAGTCTAGTTAGGGTTTGARTTGTCTGAGTTTTGCATGTAATAAACTAGAAATTAACATTCCTGAGGAAATTACTAGATTTGTATGAATTGAGTTTAAATCATTGCAGGAATATAAACTCTGCTGAAAATAGTAAATATTGTGTAAATTTAGGAAAACTGTAGCAAAGCAAGGTAATTATGATTCTGATTTTCAGATCAGATACCTAAAAGAACTCCACTAAAAAGACTGATAACTAACAAATATCTATTCTAACTGTTTAAAATAATTATTGGAGAATCAGTTAGTTTCCTCACATGGAGACAGTATGTATGTATGTATGTATGTGTGTTCGTTTGTGTGTATTATGTTACATGTCTTCACTCTTATTTTGTTTAGTGTCTGAAAATGTCTTATCTCCACAATTAAACATAGAAACTTGGAGCACTAACCTGTGGTCCATATAATAACTCTATTAAGTCATTTGTTAGTGAGCTAATACTTATTGCAAAATTGGGAGTATGAATGTTATTAAGCCCTGTAATTTTCTGGGAACATTCACCCTTGTATGGTAGGGTCTGAAAGGAAGAGATGAACTGAAACTTCAGAAATGGTCAATTATGGGACATAATATCTGCTGCCTCATTAAGGAAGCTATTCAGACAGCACAAATGATAGCTTTTTACAAAACCTCAGACAAAATGCCCAAAATATTGTGGTCCATAGAGATACATATTCTGTATATGTCTCCTTGACTTCAGAATTTCAGYTATTTTACCATTGCTGCCTGATGACTGAGGGCAAAATAATGGTCATTTAACYGGGTCTAGGAGTTGAAAAAGCATCCATAATATTTTTGAATTATAAATACTTTTTTATTATCTTCAGTCATAGTTGCAAAATGCAGATCAGCAACAAAATAGGGAAGGAAATGGATTAGTTGTATTTCTAGGAAGTATTATAGACTGGCTGTCCTACATAGCTAATATTCCTTGCGATATATCAGACATTTTTTGAAGACAGAATACTATTTTAAGCAAATCTTATAAGAAATATTGCCAGCTTGGTAAAATTTAATGTCCGAAATAAGGCTGTTAATCGTAAGAACAGTATCAGATGGAAATTTCATTGTAAAAAAAATCTGTCTTTTGAGGAAGTCAAAGAAAATGGTAGAGATTAACCTACTGCAAGAAATGTCTCCTGCTGAAATTTCAATATTTCTACTGTTCTTTTATTATTCTTTCATTGTGGCACCAATCTGGCAAAAACAGTTTATGTCACTCAGCTTTTTAGGGTACCATAAGAGCAAGAAACTTTGTAGAATACCATGTCTGTAAATAGCTGCTAACATTCATAMAAATATATATAAGAAGCGTACTATACAACCCCCATCTGACATTTTTCTTTTCCCCAAGCAGCTYACTGCCTATCACTAGACGTCGTGGACTTGGGAGGCTTCTATCCCACTGTCAAATGTTGGGGGCCTCCACTCCACTTCATCAGCAGCTGGTCATTTGTCCTTTCCCTTTAGCCGCAACCATCTTCTTGATTTTGTAGATTCTGTCCTCGTCAGCATCTGTGTTTGGAAGTTCTTCAGGGTAGACTGTCCCCAGCATTGCTTCGTGACTGCAGCCTGTGAAGCAGTACACAGGAATCTGTTCCCTTCTCACAGAGTCAGCTACTATGAAAACTTCCTGTGTCTGCTCATAACATTTCTCTAATGTCTCTTTTGTTCAAGGCAAATGTGACATGGCAGGTTCTGTCCTCTACAACACATGCCCATGGGCATGGGAAGCCACAGTCTCCTCTGCTAGGTCGGACCTGCTTCCTGACTCCAGCTTTTCCAGGCTGAGCTGCTCCCTGTCAGCCTCCGCAGCACAGCAAAGCCCTTCCACCACACTAGGAAGGACCTTGTCCTACCTTTGGGCCAATGAGGGTCTCTCCTCATCTTCTCCCGAGACTTCCTGTCCCTAAGAGCTCCCTGCTCTGAACRCCCATTCGTACCCATGGGCTCTGCTGCCTTCTGTGCCCCTGCCCACCCACTGCTCTGTCTAGCAGTGTCTCAAGGCTCCAGGAGGACCGTCCGAGAGCACTTGACTACCTGCACAGCCAGGCTCTCCAGACWTCCAGCAGGACTTGAGGAGGCTGATTTGCCCCATGCCCGCTTTTATTCTGCTCCCTCTTCTGCTTTATCAGGAACAGATTCCTCCCCTTGCCCCAGCCTTCATGACCAAAGATTCTCCTAGCTGTCATGGTTGGAATTGCTGTGTCCAACTGGGAAGTGTTTGATTGCACAGTCCCCTTCACAACCAGGCTTTATGCTCCAGATGTCTCCTGCTGGAAGGGAGCATCCCGTCTGTTGTCAGCACTCCTGTATTACTGAAGGCATGAGTGGCAGTGGTGCTGTCTGCAGCAGCAAGCAAYGCTGTGTTCCTCCAGCGTAGTCGTGCCTAGGGAAGGCAATCCAAAAGGGGAAGGGAAAGGGCAGCAGAAGGCATAACATCTCGGGCTGGAGATTGTTGCTGAGGTTCAAGCCAAGACTTGGTGCACACAGGGTCTTTTGAACACAACCCATGACTTCTCCTGGACTGTTGGGTATTGCTGGAGGCCCCTTTGTGCGTCCTGTGCCATGGGGTCTTCTCCCTACTCCTGTAGCTGCTTCTGGTGGGCTGCAGCAGCAGGAAGCAGGGCATCCTGCACCTGCTGGCTGCGGCTGCAGTTTTGACTGGCTTCTTCCCTCCCTTGCAGGGTTGCAGCATGGAGCTGTGCGTGTGCTGCTGGTAGCACTTTGCTGGCATCTCTGGGGTCTTGGGTCTTGACCTGCAGTGGCCAGGTCACAGCCACCTGCTGTGTTTCAWCTTTGTGGCCCCAGGGCAGGACCTTCCTGCCCACTTGGAGTGAAGGGCAAGGAAGAGAAGGGCCRCTGCTTTTGGAGCCACTTCTGCAGCTCAGAAAAGGCTTCTGTGGGGAGGGATTTCATGCTGTCTATACTGGTCCTCCAGAGAAGATTTGGAATTTGCACAAGGAACTGAGTTCCTATTGCCAGCAAGAGGTCAAAAGTTGGAGGCCATCCTGGCACCAAGGCTGGGCTGCTCAGCACTAACAGTCTTGCAGCAAAGGTCCCACAGAGTGTTGTTCAGAACTATGTCCCCTTCCCTATTCCCAGCTTTGACAAAGTCCTGAGGTGTAGATGCTGCAAGAGCAGAAAGGAGAGGCACCCCACTAAACAGGCTTTTCTCCATGCTGGCCTGCCCTGGGGACACTTGGAACGCATGCCGCTCCGATTTGGTACCTTCTTCTGAGCAGCCATGAATGAAAACCGTCCCTTTCACTACCGGTTTCTTTTATGAGTGGGAGAATGGGCCCTCCTCTTTGGGGTTTTCTGTTCCCCTTTGCACCCTTGCGCCTGGCTTATTGCTCTTCTGCTGCTTCCTTTGGCATGATCACAGTGTGGCATGGTCACAGTGTAGCCTGATGTCCCCCATCCTTCTTCTGCTCAGGGCCTGGGGCTGGGCCTTCCGTCCAGGGATGTGAGGGGCTCTCTTGTGCTTCAGGCTTTTCCTTGCAATAGAAAAAAGCCCAAGTCCTCCTGATTTAACAGTGTTTCCAACATGTTCAGGACAACCTTGGAAACAGGCCCAAAGATGTTCTTGGTGATCTTGAGTGGCACTTTTAATGTGCGGCTTAATGACTGCCAACCCCATTTTCAAAAGTGGGATGACCATTCTGAAGGGGCCTCCCTTCAGGGGAGGGGGAATGGACCTCCAAGACCCACACCACACAGCCCAGGAGCACCTTGGATGCCAGCGAGACCATTGCCAGCCTAGTCTCTRTAAGAATTGTTGTTTAAGAACACTACCACATAGTTCTTCCCACAACCCTTTTTCTTGAGTGTCTTGAAGTAGCAGAGACTCCTGGGACCGAATTTACAGTTTTATAATTCCTTTCCCAAAGCGRAAGACATGTATGTTCTGGTCAGTCTTTATTTCCAAGCTGAGCATGTTGATGTGCTGGCCCTTTCCCAGACTGTAGTGTGGCTGGTCATAGGTCACTGTGATGATTTTTTTCTGTTACTGCTGGTGGGAACACAGTACAATCATGGAAGTGTAAAGTTCCCTATAAGACGATTTTTGGCAAGATCTGAGTAGAGGTAGAATGAGTTCATGCCTCTGGTTATGATGACCACAAAAGGAATTTTTTTAGCAGCAATGCATTGAGAAGCACCTGTAATAAATGCTGTGTCTCCAGTTGTAGAAAAGCGAGGATTTTCATCTGTGTGAAGYGCTGTTTTCGTTATGATGGGGTCATAGACCAAACCTACTACTGGAAAGTCAGCAGCTGAAGCTCTGTTGTAGGAGATCCTAAGATGTTTCATATATTCCGTCAACACAGATAGGGATGAAGAAAAGCCTTTCTGCAAAATATTCTGCCATGTCATACCCCATAGCACTGTTTCAAAGATGGTATCTGTGTAAATACACACACRCAAACACGCACACACATATACAGGTACGTAGAAATAAAACAGAAGCGGGTTTAGTCATCCAAATATTATCTTATTGTATAATCAACAGTCAAGAATATCAGAAGAAAAAAAATAGAAATAGTCTCAGAACATATGTTTTTTGGATCATAATTTTGCTACTATTCATATAGGTTTTTTTTTTTATATATCCTTTGAGCTCTTATGGACATCTGATTTTGTGCAGCCATCATTAACTCTGATGAAAATGCAAGAATTCTTATGTTCATTTGTAAGTTATCTGATATTTTAAGGCCTCTTTCAAATTATTCTGCTTCTTCAAAAGCAACGTATTAATTAGTCTATTAGATTCATTTTTCCTGTAATGTTCTAGACCAAGAACTATTAAATTATTTCATACTCTCTTTGATGCTATCAAGGTAAAGGGCTTAAATAAAGCATTAATTGTGAAAGGCTAAATTGCTTTTATTTAGTCAATTGATTTCTTTTAGAGTGGTACTTTTGATGTCTCTTTCCATTAAGAGCTCTGTTTATTTACAGGTATTCTCTAATCTACATCRGGAATATATTTTTTCTTTTTATATATGCCTACTTTTCCAGACAAAACAAAGGTTTCCTCATACTAATTTAAATACTCTCTGCTGTTACAGCATTTCTTGATGTTTGAAATTGCAGGCAGGGTAAACCAGCAAGACCTAACAGGTCCTAAAGTCATCAGGATGGGAGGACTGCACCTACAGWACAAAACTAAAGCAGACCAGGGTTCAGGCTCAAATACTGCCTAGGTGTTCATGCAGTTTAAGTATTAGCATACTCCCTGGCAGAGTTTCAAGGTTAAAGAGCCCTCTCCCAGGCCATGCCCAGTCTTCAGTGCTTATATCCCCCAGAGTTCAGGAGATACATGGACCCAAACTGTTTTTGGCAGGCAGGATCAATGGGCCATCTATTTTGAGGACAGAGGAGAGTTTAGCTGTATAAACACAAGCCATGCCACGACACTTTCCTGAAGCTGTGCCTTGACACTTGCCTGGAGAGTTGAGAATGGACACAGATTCAAAGGAGACATTTCTCCAGTATGTATGTGCAACCTAACTTTCCAGAAGATAAAATCGGTAAGGAGGTGAATCATAAGATTAGAAAAATATRTATAAAAAACCCAATCATCCAAAATTAATGCCCATGACCTTGTAAGACTGCTGGGGTAATTTATTGCCAAGTAAACTTTACAGGTCATAGTTACATGTAGTTCACGTGTACCCATCATAGGAAGCATTTAGCAAGACTCTTGCAGGTYTAAATTCTGAGTCATGCAAAATTASAGAAAAAAATTCAGAGGCCATATTGGTTTAAGTTGTTAGAACCCATTTCTAGATTATCTGTCAGAACTTCTCCAGATTCATTGTCAGTTTTTTTCAGATATTATTTTTGCCTATTTCTTTTCTCTTCCCAAGCTATATTTAGATTAAGTTGTAGGGATATTGGGTGTCTAAAGATTGCAGCTTCCTGTCAAAAATTGCTCGTACAATTCCAAATGTGACATGTGGCTTCTGAGATAAGTTATTATATATGAATTTGCTATTATTATATATGAATGAGCTATCAAAATAATGAATTTTGTAGTTTTCCTTAGTAAATTGTATTAAACAAAAATATTTTCTATCTGTATTCTCAGTTTCTGTGCTGATTATCCCATGATACTATGGAATAGAATTGATGTTGTGTATAGCTCCTGGAAAACAGTGTTAATTTGAAGTGCTATCAGATATCATTATATGAATTTGGGACTGCACTTTCTTCTCACATCTATAAGTTTAAAATTTAATTTGATTTCAGTTGGTCTAATTCTGTTTTGCATTAGCGATACTGCAAGGCGCACCATTCCCATGTTTTTTCATGTGACACTGTTTGTACCAGCAAATTGCATATGCCGGGGAACACTCCTAGATGCTGAAGCCAATTGGCAAAGAATATCTATACCTTCTCAGTAAGTTTTCTCGGTCTCCAAAGCAGGTTGACCCCATGCAAAATGGCCATTCGGAAAGGTCCCTTTTTGTTTCAAAATYATGCCTGGAAATTGTTAGGGACAGTACTAGCTGGTATGTGCTAAAACCACACTGGGGAGCATTTCAGCAGTTTGGCAGTATAGCTGATCTTGTTCCAACCTGGGAACATTCCTGGGCARTGTTTAATTTGTTGATTTAGACAAAGACATTATGGCCTGTGGTTCTAATGAAGACTAGGAAATATGACTGGATGCTTCTACTGAAAAATTGTCAGCAGTACTACAAATTGTATCTATATTGTCTCATCTTCCACTTCATATAAATTAACTATTCAGGGCATTTGGCTGTAGTAGGATCACTAACGTCCTTCTGTATTTCCTACCCATTGAGGAAAAACAAAAAAACAAACAAAAAAAACCCTTGTTTTTCTCATTCTCATAGAAGGCCTGCAAATCCTTGATTAGAAAAAACATACATCAGCTGCTGTCGCTTTCCTGACCCAAAGAGCAGTGAGGATGTTTTTCTTGTTTGTATTGGCTACATTCAAAATCATTTTTGAAGCATTTCCTGATAAGTTTGCATTCACATGTCATCAGTCTTTTAAGGACTTCAGTATGCCTTTTTATTAGGTCAGCAAATGAATTTACCATTATTATTCTGAATCTTTGTTACTTTATGCTCCTTTTGCTTGGTGTTCATATCTGACAAATGAGTCTAGCTTTATAAGAAAGCTTACTTACTATGTTTTTTCCTGTAATGTGATTATTTTTATTCACTTTCATATACTTTTCCCAATCCTATTCAACAGTGAAAATCCTTTAGATGATATGAAATGTGAAAGTATAGAAAAGTCTTGTTATTGCGTTTTTTTTTCAAAAGCCCTTTGAGAACCTTGGTCAGGATTTCTACACCTTTTTACATTCTACATTAAAAAAATCCGTCTTGTATTTTCTCATCTTGAATGGCAGTAGTCACAAGCAGATACCATGGTGCTAGACATTGTGTGATTTCTACTAAATAAACTCTGCCGTGTGATGACATAAAAGTACTTCAAAATCTTATGGTAGAACAACCACAAGTCATCTGATTTACTGAAGCTATTTCTTTCACTCTTTGGGCACAGACTGCATTCTGCTTATCTAGGAAAACCATAGCAACTACAAAACTCAGTCATAGAGTGCCCAAAAACATAAAAAGGGTCATTATTGCCTGATAACTTATCATCCCTGACAAATCATTGCAGAATATCAAGTTGCCAAAGACAAGCAGAAAACACAGAAATCCTGAGTTCTGATGAAAGGCATATATTTAATACACGTAATCATTCACTATATGTCTTATACTGAGAGCTATCTCCCAAAGCTTTACAGAGATCTAGGTTCTTTGATCCCTGATCAACTAAACTGGCAGTTTTTCAAAGTGACTTCTGGTTCTCCCTTGATAGTCATATCCAGTCTTCTTTTGCGTGGAAACTAGAGAAGCAGGCAATAGTGCAGAGCTGGGTCCTACCCTCAGAGGCATGTTAAACATGTGTAGGACCTTATCTCACACCAGAGAAGCTGAAAGCAGTCCTGAGCATGGTGGTATAGATGAAGCATATAAACCTGATTAACAAGGTACTTAGAGATATTCACTTCAGTGGCATGCTGAACTGAGGCTTTTGCGTTCAGTAAGTTTTTACTGATGATAACGTGTGTCCCTTCAGCTTTGCCAAGTACCTTTTTGTAAACTCTACTTCTTCCTTCCCGTATTCAGATAAGCAGTGGGTTGTTGTTTAAAGTGCAGCCTCTAGTTTGAAATGAAAAAGCAGATACATTCTCTATGAACAAAAGTTAGTAAGTAAAACCCTTTTTTACTTACTTTAAAAGATTTTAAAGAGATCCAGGTTGATTTTCTCACTTTACTGAACAGCATTATCCTTCTAGTCACTGAAGTGCTAGAACCTCCAAATACCTGGACATTTTGGTGGCATTAAAGTAAGACTAAGGCACCTGCATCCAAAATTTGGACATTCTGATTGGCAAAACATTGCCCTGCTCAAAGCTGGAGGCACTTGGATTTTATGAAATTCCTCAAAATGAAATTCTACTCCTACATATGGCAAGATCTGCAGACTAGGTAGTTCWCTGCCTTTTCTGCTTAAACGATTGCTCAGAGATGTTCTCAGAACGTCCCCACCCCTGCACAAACAGAGGGCAACCACTGCTTTCCTTTAAAACATGCATCCAAGAGTTTGGAGCGGAGAAGCATGTTGGTGGGTGGTTTGCTTTTTTCAGCAGTTGGATGAGCAGATCACTGCTTCAGACACTTTGGCTGAAGGGATCCAGATCTATCCCTCCCAGGCAGATGTCTGGCAGCCTTGCCCTTAACAATTTGAAAATAGACTCATTCTCTTTTTTCATTATAACTCAACTTTACATCTTACACGCACACTAACTTGTAGAGGATGCAACCTTCTAAAAATGTTAACTTTAAATGAAAAACAGCTCAGAGGGTCATTTTTATTCTACCTCTGGTAGCTCATGGAATATGAAGTGATAATGTTAGACAGCCTATTTTAAATGTCTATTAAATTGTTATGATCATCTAATCAGTCTGGCTCCATCTTGAATTATAAGGCAGAAGAAAATAATACACATAATTTCTGCATTAATAAAGGCTTTCAGGGTTATTCAGGACAGTAACTTCAGAGGCTATAGCTCAGCCCCTTGAAAAGCTTTCTGTATTCGCTAGTCAAGAAATCCTCAGCTCCTTAATAGTTGTATAAGTTATTGTGTATCTTAAGGAAAAATAAAAATCTTGTGTTAAAATACAGCAAATCATGATTTCTATTCTGTAGTCCTAGGTTTATAGATGTTATGGTTATATACATTCCCAGTAAGAATATGTATCTTCTCTCCAGCCTATTCTCAAAGASATTCGTTGACAATAGTGTTGCAATCTGTAAGCTAATTATGGCACAATATTCCTTGTTAGCAGGAACACGTGAAAATGAAAAATGTTTGGCTGGTAGAGAAAGCCAGCAGTACATCTAGGACACCTGAGCTACATGGAGGCATTACTCTCTCCTCATTAATAGACCTGCCTCCTTTTCTGAAATTAAACCTTTTCTCTTGGGGAGAGACCTACCAAGGGAGTAGTAATGTAAGGGAATAGTGTATAATAAAGTATAAAAMTATAATGTACTGAACTAATATAAAGAAGTACAACTCTACCCAATTAGTTAGAATAATCACCTGTTTTATACAAAGTATATAAAAACAATTTAAGAGTTCATGGACTAGATCTTACTAGGTGAKGGTCTTTAACAGCAGATAATGTAATCATGCTTCCTCCTGCTCTCTCTTATATACTGAAGTTTGAATTCCTTCCTGTACTTTGGGCACAGTTTCAGCAGTACAGAAGAAAACCACATCTTCACTCCTAGAGAGAGAAAAAAAAATCATAGCCTCTAGGATAGATTGAGGAAATCCTTTTCAAATGGAAGATAACAAAAGCTTCAGTTCTTGTATGATGTCGGAAGTCCTGAACCCCAGCTCCAACACTGCAGCAGCCTGGTAAGGTTGTCTTTGTACTAGAGATTCTTTGGTCTTTTCTTTCTTTAATGGCTGTTTCTACTAGTGATGCATTTCAGGAATGTCCTGTGAACCCTTAGCAGGATAAGTGATATAGGTGGGAAATATTTTATCTTTGAATCTTGTTTAGGTGTAAGTGAACTGGGTGCTATATCCTATGTTCAAACTCAAAATGCTTTTCAGCATGGTCAAGACAGGGCATAAATAATAAAACAACAAAAATGAAGTGTCAATGAAGTTTAAGCACTGCCTGGATAAAACAGATACTGAATGGCTGGGGAAGTTACAGTTCTGAATATATGTACCTAAAGTCCACTTATATCTTTTTATCTAGGAGGAAAAAGTTAGAGTATCCAGTTTAGAATAGATTGTAACTTCTGTAATTCCTGACTCTTGTGAATTTGAAATATTCCTGTATTATGKCTTGAATATCTACATCTTGAATATTGCATTTTGGATAATAACAATATATTTAAAATAAATAAATAAATAAAAATRGTTAAAAGGGACTCAAAAATAATTATCCGTTACACAACTCTGCATTCTTTATTAAGTCTAGAGTACAGATAGATCTCATCTTATTTTAGATACAACTTAGGTAACTAAATTAGATATATAATCACTTTATAGCTACTTCTATAATCAAAGGAGGGAGATGAGCATTGCACAGGGCGATACATATATGTTCCCTGGGTTGAATCAAATCTGCAGGTGCCCAAGGAACACAAGGGAACCTAGAAAACTCTAGCTAATATATCTCAATTACTTAAATGGCTAAACATAGACCTGGAATAAATCCATCCGTCTCTTTTTAGCTTTATTAAATGCAGTAGTGTGTTGTTTAATGCAAAAAATTTAGCACTTGCATTGGCAAGTATGCTAGATACAGGATGCTGTGTAATAGTAATTTATACTTTGAAAATTCAGGCTTAGCAGGAGATTAAAAGAAAAKAAAAGAATCTTTAAAAATTACTTTCTCCAGCAAGGGTTGGATCAACTGTTTGGAGACATGATGGTATGTTATTAATCTGGAGGATAGTTAGTATCATCAGCCTAGGATCAAGAAAATTGTAGAATTTTTAAAGCATCTTGGTTAACTTAGTAAGCTGTGAAGAGGTGAGGCATTATTCAAGGCATATTAATCATCCCAGCAATGGTCACTTAAAATTATTGTTTCAACAAAAGCTGACATTTTTGGTATGAGGGCTCCAGTTGTTAAAAGTCTCAGCATTGTATGTCACTGGATGTTGAAGGAACAAATTTATGTAATTAATTGATGAAAGGATCCAGTTGGCCATCCAAGTGGCTTTGTTTCATTTTTCTAGTTCATATTCAAATGAATAGTTTTTGCAGCGAGAATGTCATTTCAACTTCAGTTTAATTAAAAAGCAGAACTCAAAGTTTTTTCACATGAGCAATCTTTTAAATGTGAATATCTGTTTCTCCACAGAACAACCAATTATCAAGATTTTTCAAGTTCCCAAAGCTGTGTTTTAAAAGTAGAATCTGATCTTCATTTCGTGTTTAATTTGTATTAACTTATACAGACACAAGAGAGCTGAAATAGCCAGGGATGAAACTTGTACACTGTCCTGCATGTAACAAATCAGCCTGACACTGTGAATAAACTGCATTCATCTTAGTGGTCTATTACTACCATATCTAGTCTAATCTAGTAGTTTAGATTTCCCCATTAGCAAATGGAGAGTATAGATCMCCCCACAAGCAAGAAGAGAGAGGGAGCACCTAACAAGGAAGTTTTGTCCTAGCTCTGCCCATGTTGACCATAGAAGGAGATTGACTGATTGGTTGATTTAGAAGAGACACATTTTTTTTAGGTATATAAAGTCAGTCAGATTAACCTTAACCAAGCTAAAATGACCTTGGCACATTAGCTTTCAAAGTGCTGGTGCTAGGTCATATGAGTACAGCATGAAGTGGACAGCAGGGAAAGAGGAACACTGCTGGTGAACTGGAGATATTACCAATAAGACAACCACTGCTACGGGTTTGAAAAAGAGACCATCACCCAATTAAATGCCATTCCYATGGTTGACAGCCTGTATCGTTTTCTGAATTTGTTATTTCTTTTTGTAACTCAGAGTTTACAGTGTAGACCTAGTCTGATCACTAGGTGAATATTTAGAAGTGAAACAGAGAAGGGAAAAAATTGATTATGGGAACAGCTAAATATGTAGATTTCAATATGTCAGCTCTTYCTCTATAAATTTTGCCCTTTCATCACCGAGACTTCTTGTCGAGACTTATCAAAATCTCTCACTTTTGCCTTTGAAAATCTCCTGATTTCCAGAGTACTCTGACCAAATTAATCAAATTCTACTTTTTCACTGGCTTAAACAAAGTCTTAGACCCTGGCAGCAATGGCTTTGCTCATTATGGAATATACCAACTCGTGGATTTTTCCGTTGGTCTGATGATTAACTTTWTTCCTCATAATACCTTTCTCTTTCCAGCATATTCATCTACTTCTCTTAAGTTACTAAGAGTTATATCCCATTATCTATAAATAAGTATGCATGAGATGTAATTCACTTTATCACCATTGTTACTCCCTTTCAGTCATGCCGTTTTATCAATACTATATATCATTTCACACATTTCATTTTTTTCTTGTTATCTGCATTTGCTATTTTGCCTGAGTTTCTTGTGAATAGATTCATTTAAGACAATGAAATGTATGTTTTTATTATGKTTTTTTTACTGGTAAAGGTAAATTTTGTTATTTTTAGCTCATTTTCATACTAAATTTTACTTTTAACTCACAGTCATTTGGAGYCGTTTTTATTTTTGTCCTTACTCCAGGTAGAATCTAGCTTCACAGAATTATGCAATGCTTGTTGCAAAATCTTCTGAAAGACTCTTGTTTTCTCTACATAAATAGTTTATTATCCTGTGTGTGCCACTGCAGCACCCACAGTCTTGATTTTATGCATATTGGTTAGAACAGTAAAATTTGAAGAGCCCTGTGTCCTATGGAGATTTTAACTATCAGCCAATGGGAATGTATCTCTTTGCAATTTTGCCATTTTAGACCTGTACTGATGTTAACAAACGATTGGATTCAGAATTTGGAAGAAACTCAAAGACTTAGAGATTTTCTAAAGTTAAGATAGATGCCCAAACAGATGATAAACTCATAGAACACAATGGGCTTAATGTGTTATTTTTTAGTCTGTARTCAAAATGTTATAAGGAAAACCTTTGGGGAAATTGATAGCCTTAGTCTGTGTATGGTGAGAACAGCCTGATATTCATTTATAGCAATAATTCAGAACTCCATCAGACTGTCTTTTTGTTTCAGCGACAAGACTGAAGGTGATTAAAGAAAAGGAAATGTCATTTGTTGGCATCTGCTCAGCTACAAGTCTGCCAAAAAAGCGGATATGAGCCCATGAATTTTTTTCCTTTTGAGTAAAAATAGAGAAAAGATTAAATTCACAGGAAAGAAGTCATTAATGATTTATTCACATAGCAAAACCAATGTTTTAGCAGAAAAAAAATGCAATCACAATCTTGTAGAGTGGATTTTGTACCATCTCTGACAAGGTAAATTCAAAATATAAYTTGGAGAGTTCTACATTTAAAAAAAGAAAAGAGGGAACTTCTTCATCCTTACATGTGAGTTCCAGCTAAGGATTTGTGTTCAAATTTTATTTCTTCTGAATATATTCAGAAGATGGTTTTCATTAGAATTTGCAATATTTTGACTTTTCCTTAAACTGTCACTAAAATTGCTCCTGTCATGATGATTTAGAAGGCCCTTTCTGCTCAGCAGTGTATTTGAGATATTCCTACTTGCTGTGATTCTGCAGATATTGCTGAACAGCACTCATGTGCAAATAGTCTTATTGACTGCAGTGTAGCTCCTTGTATTTAAGTAAATATTTGTCAGTCTGGGTTGTACAAATAGCCCCTCTAGTAGCTAGCCTGTAGAGGAACACCAAGATGGCTAAAGCCTGAACTCTGAGCCTGTGTCCACACAGTGTTAAGTAGAAGAGGGTCAGATAGTGTTCCCTGCTACTGAAGCCAAACAGGATGGATTAGCTTGCTTCAGTAAAGCTTAGTGCAAGACCCCTGTAAAGCCTTTTGGGTTAGGCTGGGGCAGCTCTGTAAGACAGGGGGAGTGAAAACAAGAGCAGCCTCAGGGAAACTGCTCAATCACACTTCTGAAGTTGCCAGCCAGTGAGCCATCCTCTGAACCATACCCAAGAGAAGCTCGTTAGCACAGTCCACTATCAATCCAGAAGAGCAAGCTGAGAATTAGAGTCTGGGTGATCAGGGACCTGGTGCCTGAGCCTTCCCCCAGCTCTCTCTGATTTGGCAGAGGAGACGTGCCTTGAGAAGCAGCAAAGCTGCCTGTCTCAGATTACAGAGCTATTTATTGATCCTTCTCTAAGAAAGCAGAAAAATTGAAAAGGGTGCAGAAACACTCCAAAATAAAGGAAAAAAAAAAGAGAGAAATACTTATTAGGAGAATGAGTTTAGGAAAATAATAAAGGGCAGATCTGTACAGTGCTATATCAGTATTGAGTGTTCACTGAACCCTAAATTGGATGAAATGACATTAGAATTAAGGAGCTCCCTGAAAATAATGAAGTAGAAAAATATCATATCAACAGTATCGATTACAAAGTAGTTAAATCTGTAAGAAGTGAAGAAACTTGGTTTTATTTCCTGTGGCAGGTTTCATAACAATTCCAATGATGTCATGAAATTTCAACATTATCAGAAACTTTAGGAAGAACTTTACTTATTATTCAATATATTATTGAATGGACTCAAAGTACATTCATCTGCAAGGAAGGCAGAAAGCAGAAGGCTTTTCTGGTAACTTGGAAACATTTTGTTAGGTCAAGAGATTATTACATTACTGCATCATRTCTCCCTAAACAATAGGATGTTGCAATGTCTAACATTTATTCTGATGTTTATGTGAGAAGTTGTATATATCAGTTAAACATTCTAAATAAATATTTTAAGCAAACATAAAATATTTAAAATGCTACAGTAATAGTCTGTCTATGTACAATGGACCCAAATTCTATCCCATAATCTAAGAATACAGAAGTACAATAATTTTAGGGACACTGCTTTTGACCTTTTCATTGAGGTGAAGTGAGCATGTTGGTTTAAAAATTTTCTGATGCGAATGTGGTTTGGCTTAATAGGGTACAATGGGAAAAATAAGCCTGCAAGCAATAGTAGATTAGCAATCACACAACAAACTTCAGAGAGAGAATTGCAGGGCAGTGGCATATTTCCAAGCCACAGGACTCAGCTGTTCTCTTGGCTGGGAACAAAGAGATCAAAAAGATATTTCATCATTAAAAAGCTCTTCCTGGGAGTTAGCCATGAAATGGTCTATCTGCAAAGGGAAAGGAACCTAACAAAGGTGAGCTATCCCTCCAGATAAAGCTACTCAGATGGTCTTAGTTAATGATTTTAAGATTTTTTTTTCTCAGAAACAATTTGAAGCAATAAGTAATGCTTTCCCTAAATAGGTAGATTGGTTTAGACTTCAGACACAGCAGAGGAGACGTAGAAGGAGCACTGGGTCAKTGACGCTTTAGGTGAAGCCCACCACCCTCACAGGAGGAGAATAGGACTGTGGTCACTTGAGTAGGGGGTGCATCTGTGATGAAAAGTGTCAGTCAGATTGTGTGTGGTGTGTGAAGGGGATGACACAGGTGGGACAATGTTAGGGAATTCCACTTTGGCCAGAGAAATCATTCTCCTTTTAATAAAAATACATTAATAAATAGGAATCCATGTTTTTAACCAGGTAATAACTTAACTCCTACTCCCAACAATGCTAAAARATGCTATTTCAAATAGAACTTCTACTTCTGAAATGAAATACCAAAAATTACACAAGGGCCTCAAGAACTGTAGAGACGAAAAGCACAAAACCAATGAATAAAATGCTTTCCTCACTCCTCCTTGTTTTCAGCAGGATGAGAAACAGGCTTAACTCAAAACATAATAGCAAGTTTTGTAGAAATGCAAGACAGTGTCATCTGAATTGGGATGTCATTAATATTTTTCTTAAAATGTGACTTAAAAATGATCTGGTAGAGCTATCTTTCAACAGCTACTGTGTCCTAAATAAGTTTTTTTAAAAAATATTCATGGTCTAGTAGAATTAAGAATAAATCCCAAACAGGATAGAGCAATTTTTTTGTTTTATCTAACAAATACCTTTGTGTGTTTGTGTGTGTGTGTGTGTGTGTGTGTCTGTTTGACTGATCCAAACTAGACAGCAACTCAGAATGAACACAGCAAAACAAAATGTTGAGCAACTCAAAAAATCAAGGGAACACTGTGTCTCGGCTTTTACTGCTTTTTACTTTTAACCCAGTAGCTTATATTTTTTTCCTGAGATGGGGGACCTGTTTCCAATTCTTTGATAYGTAATAAAACTAGGAAGTTTTAAAGTGTTTTGGGATGTTAGCTTTCTGTGAATATAATCTTTATTTTTTATTAAAAACATCTAACAAAGATTAAAGCACAAACCAAACACMATGGTTTATTTGATCTGAAGGATTTTATTTGTTTTTGTTGTTTACAAACTTGTTTAAGCCTGGCTCAAAAAATCCTAAAATATTTACTCTTCCAGCCACTGGGAAAAAGAAAAAAAAAATCTGTGGAGAACAATGCTCAGAAATTCTTTGTTCAGTGGAGTCCTTCCATTGCCACCAACAGCAGCTTTCACTTTTAGTTTAAAGACTTAAAAAGGATATCTCTGTAGTTGACTGAAATTATTTATTTATTTTATTACTATTAATCTTTCTTGGTGAACTGCTGAAGCCAGTAAGAACAATTGCACAGGATGAATAACACAGTGATACCTACTAACACATTATGTGGAAAACATACATCTATGATCATTTTATGCAACCGTGTTAATCATATTGTGATGTGCCTTCTGGCACAACATATAGAGTCTGAAAGAACAGGGATGTGATGCTGCCCCCTCCCAAGTTGCAGGCATGTAGAAGCAAAGAATACTTAAATTAATGCATTTCATGATACAAACAGCTGAAATGTATGGCTAAATGATTTTATTTTATTTGTTTATTTTTTTCTGTGCAGATGTGGCCTCATTGAAGGYTGTATGTTTTGGGGAGATAGCCTTGACTGATTGTTTGCTGACTCATTTGCAATGTTAATTACATGATCACGAGAGCTCTCTCCATGACAGATGAGAGTTTGCTGACAAGAAGCCATTTTCTAGCAGTGGAATGCCCTTTCCCTGTGGAACTAATCTTTCCTTTGGCAGTTCATTCACTAAAATGGCATCACCTAATAGCTTTTGGCAATTACACTAAAAGGTTTCAACACTGGGGGGAAAAAAAAGGAAAAAAAAGCTAATTGGGTTTTGTGGGGTTCTTTGTTGTTTTTTTACATTTTATAGTTTGCCTTGGAATCATCAAAATGACATAGACATAAGTACTCAACAAAAAAGCAAAAACATGGAGCAAAAATGCTCTTAGGCTGACAAAACAAAAAGAATTCCCACTAGGATCAAGTTCAAGTTAGTCACAATACAACAAAATAAAGACTTTATCGCTGCAATCTAACCACCAC
Source organism: Rhea americana (assembly GCF_003343005.1). Taxonomy (NCBI): domain Eukaryota; kingdom Metazoa; phylum Chordata; class Aves; order Rheiformes; family Rheidae; genus Rhea; species Rhea americana. The sequence goes on along the minus strand of NW_028186812.1, from coordinate 3,866,616 downwards.
TGAACAGATGTTAGAAATATTTTAACTGCAGTTAGCTCTGCTAACTGTTAGCTAGCCTAGGCAACAGCTCCAAGCCACTCCAGCCTTATTTTTTATTATTTCTAGGAACTGAAAAAGAGTAAATATTCAACAAAGTTCTGTATGTCCTGGAGCAAACACATTTTATTTTAGTATGTTCTTTAGATGGTTCAGATATTGTGCAGTGATGTGAGAAAACCTTGTGGCATTTGCAGCACTCTACATTTATATTGTGAACAAAACAACATCAGAAGTGGTGCCAGAAATCTTGTCCTCATCCACCTGAAGCTTAAGTCTGTTTCTCTCTTTCCTGTTCGCTTTTTAGTGAGAGGTTTCTGGTACTGCCGATGTAGGAGGGAAAGTACTCCCATGATAAATATGCAGCAGTTGAGGAGGAGGGGCATAAAGCCRGGCTCACACTGGCTAAGTACATGTTCTGTGCATCAGATCTTTTTGCAAAGGTTGCTCTCACCCTAAGCTACAAGTATTTAATGCTGGAGGTAGATGTAAATGGCCACGTCTTACAAAAACTTCGATAGACTGCATGTGGTATGTTAATCATAACATACTGTGTCATCATTATTCAATCAAAGAAAAAAGGAATCAATCTTTGGTTCTGATGTTTCACATAAGCAATGACAAAAGGAGAGAATGTATGGAGAGTACAAAAAATGACAATCTGAGGTGTTAATTTTGGGGCACAAAAATGATAAGCTACAGTGGTTAGAGCATATCATCAAACTTTTTGTAGGCAACTTGGCAAATGGGAGTTTCAAAAAAGCATTAGGAGAACAGCTGTTTTTTTTTTCCCTTCCAAGTATCATCAGGTGGATACGCCAACATTTTTCAAATTTTAAATTGAAAAGGAATGTGTTGCATTTCAGTCATACRCTTGCAATGAGCTCTCTACCTAGAATCAATCCTACAGCTGTGATGCCTCAGAAATACCCTACCAGCATAAATTTGAAAAAGAAAATCTTCCCTGTTGTCAAATTGAGTCCAAACCTCAGTGAAAAAAAGAAGCAAAAATCTTCCTCTAATAGCACCAAGATGTTGCTGACTTTTATGGGTTTGATGCTTGCTAGAGCATAGTCCTTGTCTTTTGATAGTAGAATGTGGAGTTCACTTACAGCATCTTCTTCTTGCTTTCAAGGAGTAATTCAAATAGCAGAAAGTCAGTGTTCCCGACTGCATTTTCCAAATATTAACTTTGTATTGGAAAAGTACCTACCACGTATGTGCCTGCATACAACATATCTAAATTCTAAAGCTTGAATGTGTCACTAGGGCAACTGCAGGAAGCCTTAAGCTCTCCTGGAAGAAGTCCCAGCACTTATCACCCACTCTAGCTGGGTGTAGCTACTGCTAATGAGCAGTCTCCCTTGCCCCTGAATAGAGGGAGTAGGGGCTTTTGACATGGGTAGCCCTTGTTTAGGTATCAAGTACCCTGTGAGTTGGTAGTAGGGAGAGGTCTATTCAGGAGTCAGGCCTGGAACGTAGCTCCCAGAGCGCAGCAGTTTGTGCAAGAGGACATCTTTCTTTTTCCGACACTAGTAGTGCCCACTCTCGCAAACATGGTTATAACTCACCACAAAGCGTATTTGCCAGTGGCTGTGGGAATTGCTACATCAGCTTTGTTGGAAGCTTCAACCCAGACAGAGCCTCTTGCAGCAGATGCTGCCCTACAGGTCCCAGGCTGCAGGGAGTGCTTGGAGCCTCTCCAGAAGGCCTGGGCTGATGGTCCGCCCTCTTGCAAGAGGAGTGCTGTTGTTGACAATTTGTGTCATCAAGTCAAGRAGTTGCGGGATGAAGTCAGTAGACTGTGTTCTCAGAGACCATGCTGCTGCTGGAGTCCCAGTCTCCTGCAGCAGGGGAGTTGCTGGAGGACTCTGTGAAGAGTGAAATAGTTCAGCACAGCACTGTTGAAGAAGGCTGGAAGCTAGTTGCTTCTCGAACAAAAAAGAAGAAAGGCCCCTAATCCTCCTGTAGACCTGGAGTTACAGTTGAAGAACAGGTTTAGTGCACTCCAGGATGAGGAGAACCCGGACCTGGCCTCAAGGGAAGCAACTGGGCTGTCTGACCCTGTGCCTTGCGTGACCACTTGGAAGAGGTGACGAGTGGTTGTAGTGGGTGATTCCATGCTGCGGGGGACAGAGGTGCCTATCTGCCGACCTGACCACTCCTCTAGAGAGGTTTGCTGCCTGCTGGGGATGAGGATACGAGATGTGTCTGAAAGGCTACCAAGGCTTGTCCGCTCATCAGATTGCTACCATCTACTTCTTGTTCATGTGGGTGCTAACGATACAGAGAACAAACTGGAGACAATCAGGGAAGACTTCAAGGTCTTGGGCATGGTGGTCAAGGGTCTGGGAGCCCAGGTGGTCTCCTCATTAGTCCTGCCGTTTAGGGGGAGGCATGGGAGGAGGAATAGGAAGATTTTCCAAACCAACAACTGGCTACGCCGCTGGTGTTGGTAACAGGGTTTTGGATTCTGTGACCGTGGAACATGCTTTGAAGATCAACAACTGGTGGGGAGAGATGGGATTCATCTCACCAAGCGGGGCACATTTRCCTTTGCAAACAGGTGGGCCAACCTAGTAAAGAGGGCTTTAAACTAGGTAGGAAGGAGGAGGGGGATGTCATAGAGACAGGGTAGACAACAAAACACAAGTTGGGTTGAGGGGCCTCCAAAGGGTGCATGCAGCTGGGGAAGTGTGTTTGGGACATGGCTATGGGGGACCCCCGTACATCCTTCCTGAGAAACCTGCAGACATGACCACCTCTTTGAAATGCCTGTWCACCAATGCACACGCATGGGGAACAAACAGGAGGAGCTGGAGATCTGCGTGCAATCGCAGAGCCATGATCTCATTGCAATCATGCAGACATGGTGGGATAGCTCACATGACTGGAACGCTGCCATGGATGGCTGTGTGCTTTTTAGGAGAGACAGGCCAGGAAGGCGAGGTGGTGGAGTTGCTCTTTATGTGAGACAGCAACTGGAATGCATCGAGCTCTGCCTAGAGGTGGTGGAGGAGGAGGAGGAGGCAGTTGAGAGCTTATGGGTAAAGATCAAAGGGCACGCTAGCATGGGKGACACTGTTGTGGGTGTCTACTACAGGCCACCTGACCAGGAAGAGAAAGTTGATGAGGCCTTCAACAGACAGCTGGAAGTAGCCTCACGATCACAGGCCCTGGTTCTCATGGGGGACTTCASCCACCCTGATATCTGCTGGAGGGACTACACARCAAGGCACAAGCAGTCCAGGAGGCTCCTGCATGCATTAATGATAACTTCTTGTCACAAATGGTGGAGGAGCCWACRAGGAAAGATGTCCTGCTAGATCTTGTCTTTACCAACAGAGAGGGACTGGTTAGAGAYGTGAAGGCTGGGGGCAGCCTTGGCTGCAGTGACCACGAGATGGTGGAGTTCAGGATCCTGCAGGAAAGAARTAAGGCAACAAGCRGGGTTGCAACCCTGGACTTTGGGCTCTTCAGAGACCTAAYTGGAAGAATCCCATGGGTTAAGGCCGTAGAAGGAAGGGGGGTCCAGGAGAGATGGYTAGTATTCAAACATGACTTCCTCCAAGCTCAGAAGTGGTGCATCCCTATGAGTGAGAAGTGCAGCAAAAGGGGCAGGAGACCTGCATGGGTGAGCAAGGAGTTCTTGGCCAAATTCAGACAGAAGAAGAAAATACATGGAATGTGGAAGTGGGGACAGGCTACTTGGGAGAATTATAGGAATGYAGTCAGAGTATGTAGAGATGTGGTGAGGAAGAATAAGGTCCATTTACAACTGAGTCTGTCAAGGACAACAGGAAGGGCTTCTTCAAATACAGCAGCAGCAAGAGGATGACTAGTGAAAATGTGGGCCCGCTGCTGAGTGGAGCGGGGGCCCTGGTGAAAAGGGATGCAGAAAAGGCAGAATTTCTGAATGCCTTCTTTGCTTCAGCCTTCACTGCTAAGGGCAGCCCTCATGAATCCCAAAACCTGGACATGAGGGAGAAAGTCTGGAGAAGGGAAGACTTTCCTTTGGTTGAGGAGGAAAGGACTAGAGACCTTCTGGGCAGGCTAGACACCCACAAATCCATGGGCCCAGATGGGATGCATCCACGGGTACTGAGGGAGCTGGTGGATGTTGTTGCCAGGCCACTCTCCATCATCTTGGAAAGGTCCTGGAGAACTGGAGAGGTGCCTGAGGACTGGAAGAAAGCCCATGTCACTCCAGTCTTCAAGAAGGAGGACCCAGGCAACTGTAGGTCCATCAGCCTCCCCTCCATCCCTGCAAAGGTGATGGAACAGCTCATTCTGGATGTCATCTCCAGACATATGGAGGAGAAGAAGGTGATCAAGAGTAGCCAGCATGGATTCACCAAGGGGAAATCCTGCTTAACCAATCTGATAGCCTTCTAGGATGGAATGACTGGCTGGGTAGATGAAGGGAGAGCAGTGGACATTGTCTACCTTGACTTCAGCAAGGCTTTTGACACTGTCTCCCATCACATCCTCCTAGAGAAGCTCAGGCAGTGTGTGTTAGACGAGTGGACAGTGAGGTGGATTGAGAATTGGCTGAAAGTCAGAGCTCAGAGGGTCGTCATCAGTAGCGTGGAGTCCAGTTGGAGGCCTGTGGCTAGTGGCGTCCCCCAGGACTCAGTACTTGGCCCCATCCTGTTCAACTTCTTCATCAGTGACCTGGATGAGGGGACTGAGTGCCTCCTCAGCAAGTTTGCTGATGATCCCAAGCTGGCAGGAGTGGCTGACACACCAGAGGGCTGTGCTGCCATTGAGGGAGACCTGGACAGGCTGGAGAGCTGGGCAGAGAGGAACCTCCTGGGGTTCAACAAGGCCAAGTGCAGAGTCCTGCACCTAGGGAGAAATAACCCTTGGCACCAGTACAAGCTGGGGGCTGGCCTTGTGGAGAGCAGCTCTGCAGAGAAGGACCTGGGAATGCTGGTGGATGACAAGTTGACAGTGAGCCAGCAATGTGCCCTTGTGGCCAAGAAGACCAATGGTCTCCTGGGGTGCATTGGGAAAAGTGTTGCCAGGAGGTGGAGGGAGGTGATCCTGCCCCTCTCCTCAGCCCTGGTGAGGCTCCCCGGGACAAGAGAGTCACGGAGCTACTGGAGAGAGTCCAGCATAGGGCTACAAAGATGATCCGAGGGCTGGAGCACCTGCCCTATGAGGAACGGCTGCTGGGCCTCTTCATCCTGGGGAAGAGAAGCCTGAGGGGGGATCTTATCAATGTGTACAAGTACCTGAAGGGACGGTGTCAAGGGGATGGGGACAAACTCTTTTCAGTTGTCCCGTGTGACAGGACAAGAGGCAATGGGCAGAAATTGAAGCACAGGAAGTTCCGCCTGAVBGYRAGRGGGAATTTCTTCCCTGTGMGAGTGACGGAGCACTGGCACAGGTTGCCCAGAGAGGTTGTGGAGTCTCCTTCTCTGGAGATCTTCAAGGCCCACCTGGATGCAACCCTGTCTACCACGCTCTAGGTGACTCCGCTGAGTGGGGAGGTTGGACTAGATGATCTCCAGAGGTCCCTTCCAACCTTACTGGTTCTATGATTCTMTGATATATAATGCATATTGTATAATTTTAATGTATAATGTATGTAAGAATGTATGTTCTTGTATACAATCACATATATACACATTGTATATGTATAGTAGATTTGTTTAATAGAAAAAGGCAGAAATATCAGTGCTGTACACTTTCCATTGCTCCATTTACCTTTTTCTCACTACCTGTCRGTTTCTGTTGCCTCTTTGTCTACTGTGTGTTTTCACAGAGATTCGAGAACAGTTAGCTGCAAACACAGAATGCTTTATTTCTCCTGTGGGTACTTAACAGCTATTTGAGAACATTTCTGTCTAGCATTRCTAAGACATTACCAGCAAACTGATTCATACAGCTGGTTTATGAACTTCGTGCACTTTCTTTTCTCTTAAAATTGCTCCAGTTTCAAATGTATTAACAGCCMAAAAGGTTGTTTATCATATTATTGCAAATGAACATCAGGCATCAGGAAAATGTTGCATTCAGTCTTCAGAATGTRAACAGAGTAGGGCAAAAAAAAAGTTGGGTGTATTTTATATTTACTGTAATAACGGAGAAGACTTAGAAACTGAAAAGTGAGCTACTCATTACRGAAAATATTAGAAAGGAAGGACTTTTTTCCATTACTAAGAGTTAGACTTAAAAAGGCACGGGATCTGCTTCGTTTAGATTTTCCAAGACATTGTTTCTTCTTTCAGGTCATTTGGGATTAGAAATTTGAGCAAGAACTGATTTTGTGAATGAGTGGTCTGATATCATGAAGATGAGTAATTGGAAAAAAGAATAGAAGTTAAAGACAATCTCTTTAAAGAAAATCAAGAGATTGAGGCTAATAACACTTCCGAATATTAGTTTTAGATCTCCCACATCTGAATGAACTTTTGCCTCTGAATGGAAGTTGCAGTAGCCTTAGTAGGTGGATTAATAGATTACCTCGCTTTATTTAACTGAGTGAAAGTTCTTCCATAATATTTCCTAAAAATCTAATTTGTGACTTCTTGATGAGCTACAACAGATATTTTTCCAGGCTGTTTAGTGAATTAGAGGAATCATGAGATATTTCTTTCTTAAAAGTCTAAAGAACTGTGGGGATACAATACTTAGCTAATAGAGTGGTTTACCATGTCTACATAAGATTAATATCTACCCAACCTGGATCTTAGCAAATAATTATACTACTTGGGATTTGTCAATATCACAACTTCTGAAGTAACATCCAGAGTTTGCCAAAAATCAGTGGTAGTGTCCTGTCTTCAGGATGATTTTTTGTGTAGGTGTCTGATGTACAAACCAGTAAGCAAGCCTTATTTAGCTATGTACTTTTGTGCCATGGCACAGTATTGCTTTAATGTGGAAAAGTTCAAAAGGAACAGAAAGTTGGTTGTTCCCACTTTGGACCCAGTGATAGCTGTGACTGAACTTGCTATTAAAATCTTGATAGATATGCCTCACAGGTATAAACTGGATTTGATAACAATTCTTCCTAGGAATAATTAATTAATGAATTTTAGAAAGCATCCAGAGAATCACATGTTCCACTGATAACAATCAGTCTGGTACTCCTAAGTCCCTTAAGGAACACAGAGGAATTCACACTTGTTGTTACAGAATTAAAATGCTGTCTTTGTACCTCAATTTCTCACTATTCCTTGTAGTTGTATGAAAGGAACTTACACAATTTGTCATGAATGCCAACATCCTGAAGTCTTAGCATGGTTGCAAAGTTCTTATTATCAAAAAATCTGAAGTATTTTCCAGCTAGCCAACTCTTAGGAGCCTCCTCTGGAGGTGTTTTGTCTTTACCTGCTTATCAGATTAATGAAGCTGAGAAGATAACTACTGTCACTTTTATGTTTTTGAAACTCAGACATTACTCAGTTGCAAGGGTCCAGATCGTATGAATTCATATTTGTCTTCCTTCWTCATTTAGAACTTTTTAATGTGAAGCCTGGATATTAAAATTATTTATATTAATAGTGTTAATTCAGACATTTTGGATTTCTATGTTTCAATTTTCCATGTGCTTTGCACACAAGTGTGTTTSCACTATAAAGATGCTTAAAACTGTCTTCTTTGACAATAGTTCATTCATGCCCCATGTCTATCATCTCTCATTCCATTTTCTGTCAGCAATTTGAATGTCAGTGTTAAAAAACATACATATTCTACAAAACTTTTTCTTGCATATATACAAAAATTGGACCATTATCTCCTGAAGACTTGAATATAAATATGAAGTCTATCAACATAAAATCAGCCTTTTTTTTCTAAACGTAACTCAGATTAACATTTGGTGAGTTTCAGAAATCTTAACAAATTACAATGTTGGTGGATGTGCACTGACATACAGAGCATGTRAATAATAATTGATTGGATTCTGGATATCTGTAGGGAAATTTTCTGCTAGAATTGCTCCATTGGATTTACACTATTGAAACGTAGCCTTGCCCTTACAGAATACAATAGATTATCCCCAACCTTCCCCTGTCTGGGGTCTGTATCAGTAGGTACACTTCTGTATCCTTGAGAAGCTCACTGTTAGGTTAGTCTGTATTTTTTAATGTTTTGGATTTCTCTGAACGGAAAGTGAGTGTGGAGATATGTGTAAAGTACATATTTCCTACTCTGTGTCTCCTAAACTTCATCAGTATTGCCCAGGTAAACTAGACCATAATAATAAAATAAAGATTTTGTTTTGACTATAAAAAAATAAAATCCTATTGATGAAATGCAGACTAAGGGAAGAAGAATCAGTTATTCAAACTTGTTAGGACTTCAATTATACCACTTGAAATTCAGAGATAATAGGTATGTTTCTGAAAGGGAGGAAATATATTGACATGCTTTTTTAAATCTGTAAGATCTTTTTGAAGGATGCTCTTACATGCCTAATTTTATGCTCAAGAAAACAGTTGGCCAACACCTACTCAACTGGCAGCATATTCTGACTCATTATAGGTTCCTGCTTATTTTCTTTGCAGACACTGAATCGACATGGATCTTTAAAGAACTCATTAAAAATCTTCACTTACCAATGATGATAAAACACTTGATAACAATGTTCTTACCCTTCCTTAAGGTGGATCGTGTTCTTGTTTTGCCAATTTTACCAAGAGAATCTCTTTGTCTTCTTGAAAGAGTAAAATATCTTCTCTGAAAATCTAAGAAAGATTAAGATATACTGCAATAAAGGCCAGGAGCATTTTCAAGTTGTTCAGGAACTAGGATGTTTCAAGCACTTCTTTCTCCTCCTTTCTAGCATTAGATTAGATAGTCATACTGTACAACCTCCTTCATTATCCTCAGTCTGAGGGCATATTTCAGAGTGCTCAGAGACGAAAACTTGGCTACTTACAAAAACTGGGGCACAGAAGTGATGGTTGTGTCTGTCTATGCAGCCCACAGTAACAGTTTATGTTTTGAGCAGTAATAACTCTRTGAAATGGTTTTTGTATATTGTCCTTTTAAAATTTTGTTTGCAGTAGAAAATGCGAGTACTTATGCTGCAAAAAGAATATGGGAATCTGGCCATAGAAATCCTCTACCTCAGAATTTTCCACGCTGGGCTGAGAAAGGAGGAGGTCTAGTGTGCATTTTATTAATGTGAAAATAAGTTAACAGCTTGCTCAGAGTCCAAGTGTTGAGTGTTTTTCATTCTGAGCACAGAATGTAATGTGTCACTTGTAAAGGCAAGCGATCTTGCTTACTTATTTCATCCTTTATAATCTGGGTATACACCAGAGCTTTTAGACATATTTAAAGCACGTATTCATATGAATTACTTTTGACTGAATGTTCTCCCAAATCGCCAGTGAAATGCATAGCACAATACAACCACAGGCAGCACTTCCCCAGTGTTCAGTTTCCTTCTCTTTCTCTCTCTGTTTCTAGTTATGAAGAAGTAGGGTTTGAATGAGGTTGCCTTGCCACTCTTTCTCTGAATTGTATTTAGTTATTTTYCCCTCTGCTTTGTTGTAAACACTTCTGCATCACTGAATGCTTTTAATTCATAGGAATTTTCTGAATTCTACTGAAATTCACCAGGGGTTGGGGAACTTGGAGTCTTTCCACAAGGCTATCTGGTTTAATGTTGCTTTGTTTAGGAATAGGTATTGTGGCATTTCAGAAATAAGTTCAGTCCCACTATATAGGCTAGCTCTGGYATTGTGAGCAAAGAACTGGGAAATAGTGGTTTGATATGTGGCAGGAAAAGCTGTTTTCAGGCATAAATATTTGAAAGTATACATCTTAATTTAATGCATCAATTTTTGGGATCCCAATACAAGAAAGATCCAAAGTCAAGTGAGTTCAGTTTAGGGTCTCCAAGAGGATGGAGGCTGCAGCCTTTGCCTTATGAGGAGAGGCTCAGGGAGCTCTGCTTGTTCAATATGAAGAAGAGATTATTTGGGAGACTTTTAGCAGCCCCCTGGGGCCTATGAGGAAGCYGTTGAGAAGAGGAAGTCAGACTCCTCACTGTAGAAGCCGTTGAGAAGAGGAAGTCAGACTCCTCACTGTAGTCCAAGAGACGATAAGAAGCAATAGGCACAAATGGAACAAGTGATGTTCAGTAGAAGCTAATTTAAGTTAAGAAGCTTTTTCGATAAGGACAGCCAAATAGAAGTTGTGCAATCTCCATCTCCAGAGGTTTTCAAGGCCCAACTGGATAAAGCTCTGAGCAACCTGCTCTGACCTCTCTGGACTAGAGATCTCCAGAGGTCCCTTTCAACCTGAATTATCTACTCTATGATCCTATGTACCTAATCACTTGGTAGGCACGTCATTGTTCATCAGTTCACGTCAGTAACTCAATATATTTGCATGGATACTAGAAAACAAGCCACATACTCAGATAATTTAAAGACAGTTTTCAAATACATCTAGAAGGTAGGTGCTTCTGGAAACCTTCTAGCTGCATCCTGAGGCACCTAAATCCCCTAAACACCCTTGCCCATAATCTTAGATCGCAAAGGCTGGACCTCAGGTATTGTCTGGAAAGTTAACTCCTATGTGACCTGGTTTTTATACTTTTCACTGTCGGTTGAGGGTCAAATAATAGAATAGTCTGAATGTGATAAGTAATTGTTGTTATTATTATAATAGATTTTTGTGAGACCACTTTTTAGACCTTTTCTGTTTTTCCATGGCATTAAAGCCACAAGTTATTTTTTCTGTTGAGTATTTTCTGTGGTGCTAGATATTGAACGCTACTACTTGGAGGTTTTTTTTAAGTCTTGGATTCATTTTGATGCTTGCCCTGGATAAACAAAAACTAGCATTGCCCATTCATGTCCCAATTTGCCCACCTTGTCCTGCTCAGCTCACTTTCCTTTACCTTGTTCTTTACCAGACCTGTGTAATGATGTTGCAATAGCCACTTGCCATGAAATCCCTTTATGACAGCACTTTCTGCTTAAGTTACACCCCTAGCATGTGTCTATATGTAAGAGCCTAATGAAACAGTTCTTTTTAAGTAAGTGTATGAATAGCCCATGCAGACAGCAGAGTTGGAGAGAGAAGTGTAGCTGAAGACTTCCAGAAGGAGATCCTGTGAATTTAAATGTAGGAAAAGGTGCTCTTCCTCTGGAGACTTCCCAAAGCACTGCTCCTTCACTGGCTGCACTGAAGACTCTCCAGGCACTGCCTTCACAAATTTTGTTTCAGTAAGGACCTATTATTTAGGCACTCACCAGTCTACATGAGGCGGAGTAGACAGCCCATAGTTCTCATTGATTCTGATGCCAGAATTATTGTTCAGAAGCAGAGATCTTTTCTGTTATTTATCTATTTTAGTAAAGATATTAAGTGTTTTACCCAGGAGTTACCTCTTTCTGTGTCCTTTCACCATACCTGCATTTCAGAATAATCCCGTCAGACAAACATTCAGGCCCCAGTGACCCTGCTTTTGCCAAGATGACACTCAGGAAAGCAGCTGTACTGATAAGCAATTTGTGGGGAAATGACAAAACCAACAAAGTTTGTTTCTCCACACAGGAGAATTAGGCATCATCCAAGTTAAAAAATATGTTCTGCTCCACAGAGATATTCTGTCATTTCATGTTAGGCTTTTATCCTTCCATTTTGCTTGAAGGTTTCTGTAAAAAGTCACCTCACCTTTTATTTACTCTGAATTCTTCTTGATTCACATTTAATAGAAGCACACAGTGCTTCAAAATAATAAATAATATCTTTATCACAGATTACAATGACGCAATCCCTGTTGTAATTAATTTAAGTAAATGTTGTTCACTTGGCATATACTATAATTATGCTTTAATATTGAAGATGATTTCCTTTGCAACTAACTTTGAAATGAACTAATGAAATATGTTTTATTAATGTTAAGCATGTTATTTTATTCTTGTTATTATTACTTCATAGGTCAGCTTCTAAAATGGAACCTTTTTCTCATGTCAAATACTCTGTTCACTCAAATGAAGTGTTTGTAAAACTGCAGTGATGTCAGGGTGATTTATCTATGTTTTTCAAAAGAAAATCAACCAAAAATGATATTTCATAGTTTGCTACTATACAAAATACATGTGTATTTTGTTAAACTACCTGCATATTCATATATAGCTGTAATAACATAGAAGTAATCTTTATTATTATTTGAGTTTTAAGGTGGACAACTAACAGTGTCACACTTCAATGTTGTTAGCATGGGTCTAACACATTTTCTCCTGCTGTTTCACATCCTAGAATAACATTTCTTCCTGGGTTTCTCCTCTTCAGAAAAGCATCCTTCATCTCTTTGATCTTGGCTTTCTGAGACCCTTCACTAGAGTAGGCCTAATGGCTTTTGCCCACTATTTCCACTGCAGGTAGTTTGGATTGGTCCTTTTATATCCACAAAGATGTCCRCTGACTTGGCTTCAACCTCCTCTTAACTCTCTTGGCAAGTCTAAATGTGCCTTTTTATCCTTCTTCGTGACCGAACAACAGACCAACCTTGTAATTCTTGCCTTGTTCGCAGTTATTTATATACACTTTTATACTTTAACATGATACTTATACATGTGTATATATGCTTATACAAATAAATGGGGATAGTATTGATAAGATTGGACAATGTTAAGAAAAGTATACTCAGCAAATGTAAACCAGAGACATAAAAATGTTATACATTTATTCATAATTAGAAAGAAAATTAAAGAAGATAGTGCTTTAGACATACCAAGTTGGCAAATTAGCAGTGTTTATTCAAGGTTTGCTCAGAGATTTCATCAGATATTTCCTTCCCAGAATATGACTGCACACACTGGCAAGACTTGTTGGCCATAGAAAGCTGTGCCACTGATGTTTTGTTAAATCATGTTTCAGGGCTATTAATATGCTTCACAGACTGCTTTTCCAGATGCAATGCAGAAAGTGGCACTGGAACTGAACACTTATTTCCAAAGAGAAGATACACAGAGATATGTTTAAACAGACTAGAATCTGATTATTATGATTTCATACACAAATTATGATGATTATCATTTYTCAACATCAACTAGTAAGACTATTGAAGTAATTTATTAGACTTTTGTTTATAATACAATTCTGGATCTTTTCAGAGGAAAGCTAAACTGTGTATTCTTTATTTAGGCAAATGTGATCTACTATCCCTGCAATGTTCTATTTACTTTTTACTGACTTTGCACACTGATGCCGAAGAAAACCATCAACCAGAAAGAAACACTGTTAGCTTAAATACTGTTTACATTCTCTCCAGAGATGCATATRTACTTTGGAAAAAGCTAGGTTTTAAACTACTTGATACTTTGACATCCTATATGTCAGATGAGAACAAGAAATGGCTAGAACTAACAGCTGAGCAGGTTCACAACATTCAGTAAAAATTGAATTCGAAGAGAATTTCCGTACACAGGTATAGTATGAATCTTTTTAATAACTGTTGTGTTCTTTCTAAAATAGTGCTATTTGTTCCATTACACAGTGGCAATTGGGTAACACTTGTATATAGCTTTGCCTTATATAATTGCACTTCTGTGATAAAATAAAAACAAAAAGGAGTTGTTACATGCTTCAGATACTCTACTSTTATTTCTCTACACTATTTATGGTACCTTATACCTTTACTGTTTGTTATATAGAYCAACTTCCTGAAATCTCTGGTACAGTGAAATGGGTGACTGCCTGARGAGTACATAGGAAACAGGACATTTTGCACCATAGTCAGAGATTGTTTATCAGCCATTCACTGTCAGACAAAAAGGATATTTCCAGTAAGCACTAGAGAGGTCTGTCTTGAGTCTAGTATTATTGAATAGTTTTGTTAATGACTTGGGCATCTCATTAGAAGTGATTTGTAAAATTTATGGATGACTCCCTGCCTCACAAGTATTGAAATACAGGATGAGAATTCAGAATGTCTGTGCTAAATTAGAGAGATGGTTTGATATCAGCAAAAATGAAGTAGTGCAGACAAAAGCAAAGTGCTTCATGTAGGAAAGTAGAAATGGAATACATAAATACAAAAGGGGACTGATTGTCTAGGCAGCATTACTGCAGAAAAGGATCTGGGAATAATAATGACGACAAATTGAATAAGAGTCAAGAATATAATGCTATTGTAAAAACCAAAAAAAAAAGCCACAAAAATTCAAAATGTCAATCTGGGATATATCACAGGCAATGTAGGCTGTGGGAAGGAATCATTTCCACTCAAATTTATCTAGCACCAGTCAGGCTTTATGAAGAGTGTTGTGTCCACCTTTGGGCACTGTACTTCGAAAGAAAGGTCCACACATTGGAAATGGGCATATTAAGACAACAACAAAAGAGAAATTAGGTTAGACAACCATCCAAAGCTTGGTAACTTGAAAAAAAAAGGAACTTGCTTAGTCTAGTAAGAATAAAGCTAATGGAGGCTATACCAGCTTCAAAATGCTTTTTGCAGAGGAGTAGGTGCTCAGTTGTTCTCCATGGTCATTGAACATAAAACAAGAACTAACTGATGTAATTTATTTCAATGGAGATTCAGATTAGATATATGGAAAATCTTCACTGGGCAGTTAGTTAGGCATTACTGCAGGCAAGCAAAATATATAGTCCAACAAGGAMGATGTTAAAAATATTTTTAGTGGGTATGGTTTAGGTGTATATGATCCATTTTCCAGCCTCAAAGTAAATAAGCTCATGAGGTCTCTTCTAACTGTCCCTTCTCTTTCTGAAAGAAATTTGAAGCCTCCAGAGAAAGCAAGTCATTTTGGCCTCCCTGTGTTGAGGAAAATATACCTAAACATGCAGCTTGACTTTCAGGTTTCCTGAATGTGTAAACAAGGAGYGAGTGAGTAGGAATTCGATGAGGAATATTGAACTTGCCTCTGTGTACATTTTTGGTGAGGTAGGAACACAAACAAAATAATTAATGAAGATCATTTGATAAGATAGATATATATTTCTGGTCTCCACAAAATTAAAAATTCTAAAGAAAAACAGAAAAACCCACCTTCTTTGATTGGAGAAGACAAAGTTATGTTTAMGCAGGTCAATCTTATTAGCTCATTAAAAAGGGTTCTCATCAACAACCTGATTACAGAGTACATGCATCTCYATGGAAAAATATATGGAGTTCTCAGGGGTGATGTTTACAAAGGTTAACTCTCACCTCAGGACCTTGCTTCTTAAGGATCTACCTCCAATCAGTATAGAAAGATAATCTTTCTRTACTCCTGGAGATAATCAGAGTAGAAGTCTGGTGCTCTGAATTGCTCCTAGGAGGGTCCTATCTGCCTAGAGATCCAACCAGGAAGACTARCTTTCCTGCAGGAAAGTTAGGCTCACTGACTGCAGTCCTGTAYGCCTCTCTAATTTAACAACTGACAGCTGAAAGCTAAAGACAGACAAATTCAGAGTTTCAAGCAATGGTAGTGATGRAAGCTTTGGAAGAAGCTGTAAGGAAAGTGACATATCTCTCTCTATTTTTAAATCAAARTTAGATGTCTCCCTGAAGTTTTCCATTAGCCAGCACGAGACAGGATTCAGCCAAAAGAGTGTTAACGGGTCTCACTACAGGAATGAGYGGTTGAAATGGAAGGGTCTATGATTTAAGAGGGTAATTTAATGGTTTAAACAGAGAGGAGCTAGACATAGTTTTACACGAGCAATAAGAAACGTAATAAAGTTTTTCTCTACTATTCAAAAATAAAAGAGAACTTCAAGTCTGCTCTTGGATTTACTTCTTTTCTTTCTTTTTAGTCCTGCAGCAGGATAAATTATCTATCTGTTGCTAATTATTTATAGTGTTAAAGAGTAGAATGCTGTTATCAGTAGATGAGCACTGATGGGACTTGATGAGAATAATTCATGATATGTCATCTCTTTAGCCTCTCCTTGTCTTCCTTTATTGAACTAACTTTCTTCATATCTCCTCATTTTTATTCTTGCAGCTACTACAGAACTAAAACTTCATAATAGATCAGTATCATAATAATATTTGCTCTGGCAACCTCAAATTAGTTTATTGAGCTCCTGGGGAAAAAAAATAATGAAAGCATAGTAATCTGTAAGGAGTGTTCTGTCTTTCCTCACCCCTTGTCTGCTCAAAATTTACTTGTCATACCTTGGGTRCAAGGATCAGATTCCTGAAAGAGCTTTTCATTACACATATTTCTAGAAGCAGTTTTTATTACAWCTTTCTGAAGAATATTCAGTAATGAATATGTCCCCATTTCTGTTTTCTCCATCTGAGAATCTAGTTTATTTTTTAATTTTTGCTGGTGAGAAGTCACTGTTTATGTGGATATGGAAGAATAATTCTCAATAACCTCTGTCAGTTCATCTGATATCTGTGGGGGCTGAATGAATTTGAAGCTAACGGCAAAAGCRGAGTGTGATCAGCTATGGACCAGCTCATGACCTGGCTAAATTCCACCAAGATCAGAAGAAAGATCGCTTGGCAGTTATTGAATAATTTGTTRTTTATTGGGGCCAAGTACCTGTTTCCAGCAAAGCTCTGGATGGCAGAGCTCAGAGTGTAGAGATCAGTGACACAAATTCTAGCTGGAGGCCAGTAACTTGCAGTGTACCCCAGGGGTCAATACTGCTTCCAGTCTTGTTCARCTTAYT
The DNA here is from genome assembly GCF_003343005.1 of Rhea americana. NCBI lineage: Eukaryota > Metazoa > Chordata > Aves > Rheiformes > Rheidae > Rhea > Rhea americana. The sequence goes on along the minus strand of NW_028186812.1, from coordinate 3,849,969 downwards.
CAGCAGTGACCTGGATGAAGGGACAGAGTGCAAGTTTGAAGATGATACCAAACTGGGAGGAGTGGCTCTAGTGGCACCAGAGAGCTGTGCTGCCATTCAGAGGAACCTCCACAGGCCAGGATGGACAGGGAGAAACCTCATGAAGTTCAATAAAGGGAAGTACAAAATCCTGCACCTAGGGACTTTGGTCCCAAGTGCTCCATGCACTAGGACAAGCTGGGGGCTGACCAGCTGGAAAGCAGCTCCACAGAGAAGGACTTGGGGTCCTGGTGGATAACCATGAGCCAGCAATATGTGCTCTTGTGGCCAGGAAGGCCAATGCTATCTTGGGGTGCATTAGGAAGAGAGTCGTCCACCAGCACTCCCAAGTCCTTCTCTAGAGCTGCTTTCTAGCAGGTCAGCCCCCAGCCTGTACTGGTGCATGAGGTTATTCCTCCCCAGGTGCAGGACTCTGCACTTACCTTTGTTGAACTTCATGAGGTTCCTCTCCGTGAACTCTCCAGCCTGCCCAGATCCCTCTGAAAGGCAGCACAGCTTTCTGGTGTATCAGCCACTCCTCTCAGTTTGGTATCATCAGCAAACTTGCTGAGGAGGTGTTCTGTCACCTCATCCAGGTCATGGATGAATAACTTCTTTGATTGCTACTGCAAAATAGAAAACAAATAAGAAATAATCTTTATTTGTGCACAAAACATAACTTGGGGTRCAGGGTGCATCCTTTCCCTTCTTTCTTTTTTGGTCCTTTTCCCTGTCTTATCCCTGTTCTTCTTCATAGTTGGTGAGACTTCAGCATGCTCCTGAGGGCAAATGTGGGCTGCATTGCCCATCTAAGAGCTCCCTGGGACTAGTGCTGTCTAGTATGGTCTGCGACCACACATTAGTCAATTCAAAGAGTCTAATTTTGYTCCTGGTGGTGTCCATTTGACTTGGAATTGCCTGACACAGGATAACTCTGCACATATCCTGCCCCTGCTCCTGCCTTTCTCATTCAGCGGTGACATCTCTCATATCCTGTACAGCTTAGACTGCCTTTACCTCACCCCGACAAAGGCAAAAATCTTTTTTTTTTTTCCAGTTTATTAAGAGTACCTGTTGATACCTTTTGCTGGGATAATTCTGAACTGTTCTGATATGGAATAGGAGAATGCCTCTAAAATGTTAATGGAAAAAATTATTATCATCACTAGCAGGAAGAAAGTAGAATAGATTTTTTTGGTTCACTTCCATTAATCTCAGGACAGCAATAATATTGGGTTCCAATTCCGTGTTTCCAGAAAGTTCTGTATTTACTTATTCAACCAGTTAAAATAAGAAAATTGTAAATTATATTTTAGGATTTGCATTGCCTAATAAAACAGCTGGTTTCTTAGATAAGTCATAGGAGAAGACTACATTTTATGTTAGGAGTAGTACAACAAATATGAAGAATAACTCCAAATTCACACACATATATTGAAATATATGAGTTGTGTTGCCAAAGGGGACTGTTAAAGGAAGGAAAGAACTAACAAAAATTGTTATGCATTGGTGTATAGACAGTCTGAAAATTTAGAGGAATGTGATATCATTGTTAGAACACCATCATCTGACTATAAACCACATTGATACATTTAATAAACACATTTAAAGAAGATGGCTTTAATGATATCTGTTGAATATCTGAGAATCTGAAATGCTGGAATAGCTTTTTAAAAAAAATATGCTGAAAACTTAGAGGCTTGATTCTGTAGATTAGAATAAAGTCTAGACCCAATGGCTGGACATGAAACTGAAACAAGGTCAAATTGACAGTAACAATTGTGTGTGTATTTAACCACTGGAATCATTTATTAAAAGATGTGGTACATTATCACAGGAATCTAGATTTTAGTTCAGTTTCAAGTCGCTCTCTTCAGTGAGTGAAATGTTATTATTTTATGATTTTATGACAGAAAATCAGTTTAGACTATTCTAATGGGCCTTCTGGCTTAAAAACCAAAGATYCAGATGAAAAATGCAATCTTAGAAAGAATTTTTATAAGCAATCAAAATTTTTTAAAAATAAATCATAGTTTGGAACAGGTATCTTGAGACAGATATTTTCATACTGTTATAAAAATGCATTTTAAACTACAAAGATTTCTTATCAGAATAATTAATAAATTTCACTTTTTTTGCAATAAGCAGTTGGAAACAACAAGGAAATCACTGGCATTTGATCTCTGCTGCTCACTTTTTGGATACTGCTATATAAGATTTTGCCTTTTGTCTCTTATAGCCATAAGAAGCTCTATATGACAAGTGTTATCCATGAGCAAGCAATGAATTAAGAATTTATTGTTTTCTTTTGTAATTGTTTAAGAATTATTCTGTGCTTAAATAAAGAAAGAAGCTTTTAACACCTATGACAGCTTTTGCGATCAGTTTACTTTCACAAATAATTGTTCATAATATATTATGAACAATCATAATGCAAATATTCATAATGACTTTACTCTCTAAGAATTAGTGGGCATGCAAATTTTTTATCAATACTGTTAGGCTGGTTATGTTTTTTATTGATATGGTTAAAGCAGTACAGTTCTGGACAAGCAAACATGTCTCATACATATATAAATATAGTGCAGACCTGGGTTGTGCCGTGTGATTTTAGCACTACTTGTCTCAGCTACCCCAAGGAGTCCTTTCACTGTTGCTTGCTCTAAGGATGGGATCCACAAACCCTAGCTCAGCATACAAGCCACCCAGTAGGATGTGTCAGTAAGATGGACGAGGTTAAAAATTGGCCTTTTCAAGGACATGAATCCCTAACTGTGAGCTACAGGGAATCACTTTCCTGGAGAGCAAAATCCATGAGCTTTCTACTGGAGTTAAAGACTTAAATAAAGTCTTTTAAATTTTTCTTTATATATAGTCTTTATTTAATTTTAAATAAAAATTTAAAATTACGGATGGAAATGGAGAAGATGGTGTCCGGTGTTTACTCATTAGAGTGAGGGTCTTTTCCTAGCAGGTGGGTTAAAATCCCTTTCAAAAAGGGGCAGATTGAGGTTCAGAAATAAATGGAGACTGCCAGCTGCAGYGGGGGAGAAACTCCTTCATGAACAATCCACAATGGTAAAGACAGCTGGGGTGACAGACTCCCCTTGAAGAAAAGAGAATTTTTAAAATGTTAGCCTTTAGMTAGCTTTCATCTTTTTTTTGGATCCTGAGAGACATTGAAAACATGTYGGGGAGCTTATTGTAAATCCTACAAAAGATAAACAAACTCTGCTGTCTTAGGAACTGCCATTTGAGTTCAGATCACTGGGCATTTTGTACAGCTTGACAGATGCAACTTTTATAGGATGTTGATGGTCACAGAAGTATTCATTCCTTTAAAATCCAGCAACAGTGTTTGACAGCTGCATATGAGTGCTAGCAATTGCRTTTGAGACTGTAATTATAAATGATAAACTGCTAAATTATATAAAAGAAGAAAGCACAGAAAAGATCAAAATTAAAGAGAARAAGCACTCGTAAAATCAGATGTGTACGTAATCAAAATTTTAAAATATTAGAAGACTAGCAATACTTCTCTAATTAGAGCTAAAGTCCTATGTGTTTATTCAGATTTCATAGCTGCTCATTCTGTCACTAGTCCCTGTAGATGACTGATGGAATAAGGTTAAAAGACTCAAAATCCAGCAACTACCTAATTTACCTGACTATCTAGTGTAACTGCAGCAACTGCACCAAATGCCAGGCACCACTGCAAACCATAAGCACAGCTGAGGATTATGTTTGTCCTGTTTTCTCTAGCATAGTCTGTGCTTTATGCACTACAAGGTTATGCTACTGGTGAATCAGYGAATAAAATGGTAGCCTAGGCCATGGGGAGGCAAGCAGGAAAAACAGGTCATAGCTCTCTCATAGTGCTCTTCCACTCTTCAGGAGGAAAAGCAAGGAATTAGAGAGAAAAGGTATCACCTGCTGCATAGACTGGCCAGCAGGATCAGATTACCCATCTTTTTTTACTTTTTGTGGTAGTGACAATGTCACTACCATCATCTGCCACACGGTCTTTGACTTTTCCTATGAAGGTTGCTCTTTCTTCCAGCAGCCCTCCCCAGACACGTGGGAAAGCGTGAGGAAAGAAGGACCACCGGCCTGGTAAAAATTATCACTGGACAATTCAGTGCTATCTCCAGAAGAATCAATGTAGGCTGCTGCCTAGTTTAGCCCTCTCTCTTTCTCTCTCTCTCTCTTTTTTTTTTTTCTTTCCCCCAGGTATCTGGAAAGATGAAGCACAATTACTAGCTCTTCACCTAGCAAGACGGAAGCATGCTTTCCAAAGCAAAAGTCACCCTGTCCAGCTACTCTGCTCAGTACTGATCAACGTGGAATTAAACTTCTCAATTCAAGCTCCTCTCTGAAAATGCCTAGTGTGCACAAGTCAAAGCATTTTGGCTAGCTGCACAAAAAGGACCCAATTCTAATTACGATCTGTTAAGATGTACAAAAATTTTTAAAAGTACCACAAACCTCATGGCTCCATTAGGCACTCAGTTCTCTCTATGGACATGAAACATGAGACTTCATGCATCATGACACAGAGGTGCCAGCTATCCAAACCTCAAGTAAATACCCAGTTATTTGGCTGGGCTCCTGTGACAGATGTACAGGCAGAGTCATTCACGCGATACTAGAATTGCACAAATTTACCTCTTGTTAGGACTTCTTTGACAAGTCAAAGAAGTCGGTATGTAGAGTACTGTGTCCAGCACTGGGCTCCCAGTGCAAGAGAGACATGGAGCTACAGCAGCAAGCCCTGAGAAAGGCTATGAAGAAGATGAAGGGACTGGAGCACCTCTCCTATGAGGAAAGGGTGAGAGAGCTGGGACTGCTCAGTCTGGAGTAGAGAAGGCCGAGAGGGGATCTTATCAATGTGTATAAATACCTGAAGGGTGGGTGTAAAAAGGATGAGATCAGACTCCTTTCAATGGTGCCCAATGATAGGACAAGAGGCAACAGGCACAAATTGAAGCACAGGAAGTTCTGCCTGACCCTGAGGGGGAATTTCTTCCCTGTGAGAGGGACAGAGCACTGGCACAGGTTGCCCAGAGAGGCTGGGGAGTGTCCTTCCTTGCAGATATTCAAAAGCTGTCTGAATAGGGTCCAGGGCAATGTGCTCTAAGTGATGCTACTTGAGCAAGGGGGTTGGACTGGATGATCTCCAGAGGTCCCTTTCAACCCCAACCATTCTGTGGCAGCAAACACTAGACAAGAGCTGCAGAGATGTTTCTGAGCTGTGTACTCACATGAGGCAGCTATGCCAATATGAAAACATCAGGGAGGGGAGGAATTAACTTCTGTGCTCAGAGGCTGAGTCTCTACAGGAATGTGCATTTTAAAACTYGTCATATTTTCTATTCCAAAGTTATTGTGTTAAAGACAAATTGAGAAATGACATCAGAGTGAGTGCTGGATTTCACTCTGTTGAGCCTAAAAGAGCATTGTCTGCTCAGAAGGAACAGTAATGTTATGAGAAATTAAATCTGAATAGATAATGCAGGGCAACTYGGGCATAAGTTATTATGGGTCTGTGGCATTTCTGCTTGTCATTTTCTGTTCATATATGGAAATGGGGAAAGATTGTGTGGATTCAGTTTATCAGCAACAGAGTCGGAAAAGAAAGATTGAAAAGATTTCACATTTTTAAGGCTGGTGAAATATAGAAAGGAATTATCCTCACTGTTACTATATTTCACTACAACAACTATCTGTACAACTTGTCAGCATCCTAGTGATCTAACTTGTATTCTGAAAAAAAAATGTTTATTTGCCCAGCAATAATATATCTAAGCAAAAAAGGGACGTATTCCTCCACATTTGCAAACATTCTTATGCAAATTTATACACTTGCACTTCCATTACTTTATGGAGTCTTTTCACTAAAAGAATTATTACATTATCAGTTGTACTTATCAAAAAATAAAATAATTGTCTTTCTTGTAAAGGTGAAAGGGCAAGAAAAATTGCATATAAAATTTCTTTAACATAAGTGTTAATTTCATATTTTGGTTCTAAAGTAGAAAATATGAAAGTACTCAATCATATTCTCTRTTTTCAGCACATATTTTTATGCTGTTCAGACTAGACTCTCTAAGCTGTATCTTGTATTCATGAGTATAGAAGAGAAGGTAGACTTCGTATCAGTGCTCCATTAAAAAAAAAAAAAAAAAAAAAAAAAAAGATTTGTCCGGAATGTGTAAATATCTATCTCTGTGTGTGTGTGCACATGTGTGAATGAGTGTGTGCTCTTGTTTTCAAGTGATTTTCAGGACAGAAGACTAGAGTTTCAATGTACATTATTGAATTTCCTTGATTTCATAGGCCACAGATCATGTTTATTTACTTCAGCATGTCCTTTTTGTTGCTGTTGTTGCAAAGTATGACAGGCATAAACATATGTCTGCAACAGATACTGCCAGTATCATCAAATTTTGTGAGTTGTTTTTTTGATGATTAAAAGGCATAGCTATACTATAGATATATATCTCATGTAGTGTATTTAACTTAAGAGGTGCAAGATAGAAGGATGAAAGGGCGTCAAACCAAAAAGATTTACAAAGACAGCAATTTGGATGGAATCTCACCTGGAAATCGTGACCRCTAAATGTTTCTCAATGCACAGAGTAACTGATTGTAATAGCACTGCTTATTTGTCTGATGTCAGCAAAAATATTAAGTCTATGCTTCAGACCTGAGTATGTTCAGAAGCCAGTCCACTCTATTTTGAAAATCTCTTAGCAAGCAGGTTCATGATGAAGATAATAAATAGTAACATGCTAATTATGGGAAAAGGTAAGCATACGTGGTATCAGCAGCTTATTTTTACTAATTATTTTTCTTCATTCAGGAAATTTGAGGAAAATACAGCTAGTGGGTGAAGATATACTCCACAGTTCAGAGAGCTCCTTTTTACTGAAATTGTCATCATTCAATGAAATTTGAATAATTAGGAACAAATAGCCAACTCAGTGTCTACATTCTTAACTGATCTGAATCTAGACAATCCTATTCACTTGCAGTTTGTTAGCTTATAACATCAAAAGAGAGTTCAGGTATCATATATATATATGTGTGTGTATATATATATATTTATATATATATGTGTGTGTGTGTGTGTATGTGTGTATATATATATATAAAAAAATAAATATGTGTGTGTGTGTGTATAGGTATAGGTACATGTATATGTATAAGTATTTATATGTGTGTATATATTTTTTTTTGTTTGAAGGAGAAAAGTCAAATGGCTGAGCTGAAAAAGCACTGAAGTATATTTAGCAAGAATACAGAGGCTGGCTGGGGAAAAAGTGCAAGGCTCAGCACTTGCCTTTCCACAGTGGAGACAGAAATTATTTCAGTTACATATTTTGTCCTGAAGACCAAGATTATGATGAATGCAGAAATAAATTTTACATCATTCAAGCTCTGTGCTTTTAATTTATTTCAAAATACACTGTGTGTATAAAAACTGATAGGCTTCTAAAGCTACTAATCATAGGAACCTGATATCTGGGAAGAAAGAGAGAAAAACTGCAAGTCTTTTCAATAGGCGCTCTCATTTGCAGTTTAGGAAGAATAACGCTGCTTGCAAAACTGGCTCTTGTAAGTGTAGAGTCTTGCATGGCCCCATCTCTCCTTCAACACATTGCATGCCCAATAAGCTACGGCATTTATTTTGAGGAAGTAACCAATTTATTAGAATTACAGAGCTCAGCTAACAGATCAGTCAGTCCCGATCTGTTTGCACAGTATGTACCGCATACCTTGTCTAGTAAATCAGACCTATCACTCGCATTTGCTGCGTCTGCCTTAGTCCTGCTGGTAGCTGTTCCCTGGCTGCGTGAGGATCGCCTGAAAATACCTTGAAGACRGCTACTGCTTCTTAAATTGCAGGGTCTCCTGAAAACTCCAGAACCCTGTGCATGAATACAGCATGTTTCCGAACTGAGAGAATTACATGGCAATGGGGCAAATGGAGAGTAACATTTGGCACTTAAAGCAGAGGGAAAGGAAGGGAAAAAAAAGGAACTACAGAATTTCTATTGAATAGTCCAAATTTCTATTGAATAGTCTCCGCAGTGCTTGTGGGAGGAGGGGAAAGGAGTAATTAGTAATCAGGGAAAAGCTATACTACAGCAACACTGTTGCTTTCTCTGCTGGATGAAGGTGCAGCCCAGCCTGGCCCAGCCTCCGCCCAGCCCAGTCAAATCTGGCCGGGAACAGCCTTCCCATCAGAGGGAGACTGCTTTTAGCTGAGCTCTGTAATTCTAAAATGCCTATAAAAGGAAAAACATTTTACATTTCTCTGAGTCTTTGTGTGCAGAATAGCTGTCTGTCTGTGGTAAGGAAACAGGCACAGTGTGCTGGAAGGGATTAAAAGGAGGGGGAAAGCAAGTGGTTTTTTTTGTTTTGTTTTTTTTTTTTTTTTTTTTTTTTTTTTTTTTTTTTTACTGTTGTCGCCTGAAGCAAGATATTCCATTGATAGTGACTCCATCTCGATGTCAGAGTTATGATGATTCATTTCATTTTGCAGGGCACCCCATCTCCTGGCTGCTARGCCTCATTCAAAGGCCACAGCAGCAGACAGAGCAACTGCTTGTCCCAGAAAAGGACTAAGAAAAATTGTTTATTCATCTGAAGGTTTGTGATGCATGATTATATCTGTATTTATATTCTAAATAGAGCCAGAAAAATATTCCCCCTGGGGYGAATTTAGGGGTTGGGTAGGGTATGACATGAAATGACATGATGTAGTGGCAGGACACACACGTTTTGATCAGTCATTTTTGCATTTGTACTTTTTAATGTCTACTCAGTGATGCTGACAGAAGCAAATGAGATTGTCCACAAATAGCGTTCAGAGTCAAATAACAGGCAGCCTGGTCCTGCAACCCTCAATCCTATTAGACACATTTCAACTGATTAAGCACTAAGGTATATTTTAATAGAAATAAAATGAAATGACATAAAGGAGAATCAATATCATATGTGTGACCCCAAAAGGTATTTTTCCCTCCAGATCCTGTCACATCCTTTCTTCATTTTAGCTTCAGTGGTTGCTCCRAGGTATGCAGCTTAAAGAAAAAAGCATGCTAGAAATATGCACAGCTTCCACAGGAGAGGGCTACACAGACACATATCTTGCCTTATGAGATGCTCAGTTGGCAGCAGCCCTGCTTGTCAGAGCAGGAGCAGCTTGACTTGACTGCCTGCTTGCTCCCCAAGGAGATTCTTCTCTTCCAGGAGAAGGGGAGTGGTTGCCGAATGTTTAACTGAGCATCAGTCAATCTAGGATAGAAAATGTGTACACTAAACTGTGTAGAAGCCTGTAAAGCCATGTTTCCACAAATAAAAGAGAGCAGAAGGGCTTCCTCCAACATATAGCATTTCCCCCCCAGTCATTCCTGTCTGAGGATAATAATGTTTATTTTCGACGACATCTCTACTGTTGCCCAAAAGTAGCCCATATATGTGGAACTTCAGGATTTGCTATGACAAAACAGTCTCTTTTGGTAAGGCTTATAAGGAAAACTTGAGGGCATGTGGTTTTTCTCAGACAGACAGAATGTCATTAGAGTGTATCTTGSTTTAGTTGAACAAAATCGTACATTTTGGGTGCTGCCCTGGGATTACAAAGTTATTAATCTGGTTGCTGGAAGGACTCTCAAGGACTGGTCTATACATTAAAAGAAATATATCAAATTCATATCATCAAACAAGTGATTACTGCAGTTACTTTTTCTCAGCTACAGTCATAATACACTTAACGGATGAACAAAACGCTGATTCCTTAGAGGATAACTTGCTTGCTCAAGGTCCCATGAGAGACAAAGGCAAAAGTTGTGCTTAGAACAACTGGTCACTGTGTCTTGTCCTAGCCTAGTCCCTGTTTTATTTCTTTTGACAAAATCTAATTGTATTTTAATAGTTTGTTTGAAGCAGGAAATAATCATCTGCCTTTCCCCCCACCCTTCTGATGTCCTCAATAGTGTTTGTATTAAACCAGAAGCAGTCTGTACAGCCTCTAAGAGTAGAAGGAGTCAAACCAGTATAATCTCGTGTTYCTTTCTTCTCCAGCTGCACAGTTACCTGTGAGAAGAGAGGAGAATTTTGAGATGCATCTGAAGCAGTGCTCCCTTCTGTAGGTCAATGGCYGTATATCTGCGCAATAAATCTCTTTTCAAAGGGGGAAAGTACAAAGCAAAACTTTCACTAAGACTGGATTGTGCAATGATTTTGAGACCTTTTTTCCAGGCTTTGTTCTGGAAACACCAAGTGTTTGCCTCATCTGCAGGCTCTCACTGAGGTACTGGTGCTTTCCATTCAAAGAAATTCCAAGGGAGGGAACGTGAGTTTAGTAAGGGCGCAGCTTCTGAGTTTTTCAACTAATTCTAGCATGTGTAACTGCTGTAAATTCATCTTTAATCCTACTGAGCATATTTAATTAAGTGTAATACATTGTCATGTTGGGCTCTCATGTGGTGTTAGTGTTCCTTATCACTCTTCATACTCAGTGATGAGAGATGAAATCAGGTCTTAAAATGAAGCTGGTTATCAGGAGAGCATAGGAAGGTGGAGGGATATTTTATCTGTCAAGCCTGAACTCAAAATAAAGACATTTGGCTCAAATCAGTACCATGTACAAATCATAACAGGATCTGAGGAAACTCAGTCACAGTGGTGGTTGTTTTGAAATGTCTAGTGGCATTTTGATTAATTTAATAGTACTAATTTTTATTAATGATGTATATAACATTGAAACATATGTACCATACAAAAGTTCTTCCTGGTTTCACACCTCTCAACAAAAGATTTTTCAAAAATTTCCATTTTTCTGGGTAACATATTCTATATAAAATTTAAATCATCTCAAAATACGCTTTGGAGAAGTCATCCATTTTGCTTTGTCTCTCCAGAAGTAAAATACAAGAAATTAAGAGTGTCACAGAATTTTCTACGCTGCATTTTCTTGTTAGTGGAGTTTTTTTCTTTCAGTAAAAGAACGGAATTATTAGCAGTGAACTAATACAGTTCATTTGGGTTGTCTGAACATCTTCCTAGTCGTTAAAAGAATCACTTGTCAAAAGAATACACTTGACAGCCTGCCAGTGAGTTAAGTGGCCAGTAATCAATTGATATCTAGCAAGCAGCAGCACTACTAATGGGCAATGATTTAAAAGGTTCGCGCTACCATGACTGTTTATAGACTGGTTTTCTCTGTAAGAGTTGTTGATCCTGATCTGCTGGAAGTTTTTTTTTTTGTTTGTTTTATTTATTTTTTTTTTCCTGACAAAGTGAAGAACAGCTTCAACAGATAGTGTCCAACTTTCCTCATTTCCAGATCAGTAGAYCTGGAATTTCTCAAAGATTTCAAAAAATTCAAATATTCAAAAAAGCTGTAAATTTCTGTAATTTTTTGATGCATATCTTTGGTTCAGAAGAGCAGAGGAGTAATTATGTTTAATCTTGGATGTGATTATATAAAGTTCATTTTTCTTTTCTAATTGTTTTCTAGGATTGCAGTGTTCACTAAAACTGGGATTTTACTTGCTGCTTTCTGTAGTTCCCTTGTCCAGCAGCACCCACTGAGAGATCTGGCTTATATTTTGAGGTAGGCAGCAAAGGTAGGGCAAAGTTTTATYTCTTTTTTAATCTCTAGTAGGTTTCTTATGTGCCCAGTGTAATTGAGAGAATGGCTATATTTCAGAGGATGAAATCTCAGTGCAAGGAGTAGCRGGACTTCTGTTGAGTCAAATCAAGGAGGCCAGGTTTACACTTCATTTTTAAACCAAGAACCTAATCCCAAGAAGACCCGAAGYTGATGGCCTACCTTATCTGTAATGTTGCTTCACAAAAGTAGTGAAAGAAGAGGAGAAGCTGCATATCTTTATGCAAACACACATACATAATCCCTCTCAGAAAATKAAAGCGTTAAGCACAAGGGCAAGGGGAAAAAAAAAGCGTGATGATTTTTAACTGCATTGTGATGGATGATTTTTTTTCTCCGGCTCTGCCTCCCACCCTCTCTCCCTGGAGCGCTCTCGGAGAGAACAGCGCTGGCACATGCTGTTGTGAGTGATTTGTAGACAGATGTTTCACGCTGTATTGACTTGTTCGCTAGCCAAAAAGCAAGAGACGAAAGAAGGCTACAGGCACGGGGTGCCAGGGCCCGGAGCACATCCCCCTCTTGGAGCGTCGCTGCTGAGTGAGGAGCTGAGCTGGCTGAGTCCCGGGTCAGCTTTGCTGGTAAGGGCGGTGGTGAAGCTGGCTTCTTTCCCTGTGGAGCTGCTGTTAAGCTGGGGCTTTACAGCTGGCCCTTATCATGGTCCCTCGCAGCAAGTCTGTCCTTGCCTGTCTCCCGCTACCTCCATCCTGGTCCTGCCCCAGACCTGGTCTGGGACCAGCTGTGAGGGTCAGGATACTGCTACGGCTGAGCAAATAGGACCTGTTGGGTAGGGGACCAGGTGGGTGGAGAAGATTAGTCACATCTGACCAATAAATAGTTGTAAGGTTGCTCAGTCCCTGCCGCGTGGTTCCAGAAGCTGAGGGCAGGGGTCCCTCTGGGTTTGGGGAAYGGCAAAGACACCTGCGGGGATGCCACCGGCGCCTGCGTATGCACGATGGCTTCCTGCAAAGCGTGGAAGCTAGCCTGGAGCTGGGGGMGCCACGGGGCAGGCCCCCAGGCAGCCCGAGAGCTGGGCCCCACGGCGCTCGGCTCAGGGGTGCTGTGGATCACTCACGCGGTCTCTTAGATGGGGACAGCACTACAGCTGCAGTTTCTACGTTCACAGAGGAGGATGCCAGGCACAGCTCTTGTGTTCAGCTGTCTTGCTGTTTTCATTGCAGARTCGGACAAATCATTTTTGAAGCAGCAGCTGAATTGTCACAGTTTTTAACCTGGTGTATTAAAATAAGTGGATGCTGATTTTGGACTTCTTTAATAACAGCCATGCTGTAAATGAAATATTTCAGCTTGCAACAGGAATGAGGCAGATTGCTCGGGGTACAGTCCAGTCAAGATTAAACCATCCTTGTTCATGGCTCAGAGACCAGATCTGGGAACATATCTTCGGCGTTCCATATATGGCCTCAAAACTGCTCATGTGAGAATTATTCCAGCGTGGATGCCAGTGGAGGGCATTTTAATGATGTGTGCTGTGGGAGCTGGATTTGTAATATTCTTTGGTATAACCTGTGCCGTTTACTTACATTCTAGAGTTATTCTCTTGAGACAGCAGGTCAGTTTTGTCTTATCTGTTTACAGTCGATAGCTATTTGGTCAAATATGCTAATATATGACACAATTTTAGAAATCAGCACTGATAAAATGGTGGCTCTCGGTTGCCTCAGTCCACATAAAATAACTTCTGTTGTTGGAGAGTTTTTCTGAATTTCTGTCAATGAGACCAACCCTGTTATTTTTCAGTCTACTATCAAATATTCAGTTGGGGAAAGTACAGTTTTGAGAGACTGCCATTAGCTGATTATCTCTTACAGGTAGTTACCTCTCTTTATAAGCAAATATTCTTTTTCTTTCCAGTGTACCACTCTATATTCATTATTTCTGCTTTCTACCTTAAAAAAAAAAAAAAAAAAAAAACACTTTCATCCCCTGTTTCCAAACTCTTACATGCAATTTAGCAAAACAACCTGACTGTTTAGACTGTAAAGTTTTTACAACTTATGTTCTAGCGTCTGCTGTTGGGAACAATGAACAAAATAAGTAGCCTGCTATCAGAAAAGTTTAGGCCTGTTTAGCATTCAAAGCAATTGATGGCTTTTGAAATATGAACATATGAATTTTCATCTGACACTTGCTCAGAATGCAAATTGATTCACATAAAACAAGACATGCCTGGAAAGCATTAACTGTGTTTTTGCCCTATCAAAATATCTTGACAGAGAAGTTCATGACAAATGAATGATGCTTGAAAAAAGTCATGCACACACAGGAGCATGACTGATTTGACGGCAGTTAGATGCTCTGAATTCTGTAGGATCTGTGCACTAGCAATTCATTTTTATAGTGCAGTAATATTTAGGGTATAGTAAAGGCTCTTAAGCCTGGCATTGAGACAAATGTAACCACATTGATGAAATCACTTCTCAAAAGACTAGTCAAGTATCTTTATATTTAAGCTTTGTAGAACAACTTTTCAACATAATATGTGAGATACATTGTATACAGTATGATGGTCATCCAGACTTATTTTCTAACACTTTTCTTACAGTTTAAGGGCCACTTAAGTTATACAAAAATGTAATTATTTTAAATTCCTTGTCCATTGCCTTATCACTTGCCAGGAAGGCTTTAATGGAACAGCTTCTCATTAAATCCCTTCACATCACCACTAACCTGTCTTTCTGCTCAGATTGGGGAGAAAAGGGCCAAGTGGCACAATATCGAGGCCTAACATATATCTACTGATCTACAGAAACCCCCATGCCTCTGTACTACATCTGTCATTGGCAAGCAGTATACTTTCTTGCTCCTACATCCTTCTTTATTCCTCCTCTACACTTAATTCCTTTCCTTTACAGTCCTTCAACTTCTATCACTTTAGTACCTATGTTATGAAGTAATTCATAATAATCTAATAATGACATCACAGTTCTGACCTCCAAGACTCCCACAACTCTTTCATGCATTCCTTCTTTAAGCTCATTTCTTCCCAGGTCCATCCAGTTGCACAGCTTGTACTAAGTGTTCTATTTTTGTGCTGGATTGTCAGTTGCTTGCATCTGTGATAGGTCATTGTACTTTGGAAAGTACTTCATGGTGTTATAATATTGCATGAATATTAGTGCTAATGCGAAATCTTATCTTGCTATGTGAGAAGTAATGATTGTCAGATTCATTTTTCTCTCATTTGCAGAGGCTGCCTACAGCCTGATTGCCACCACAGTAATCATAACTCTGGCAGTACCACATCCAGACATGCCAGAACAGAGGAAGATCCTTAGCAGTGGACTTATTGCTCTGTCGTGTCATAACATAAACCTCTTCATTCCAGCTTCATGACTGCTACATGGAACACATCCGTGTCAGCCTTGACCTTGTGTCCTGAGCCTCCTTTACCTGCATATTACAATACTACCACTTCAACAACTGCTCACCTAGTTTGTTTCTGCTTCCCCATGACAGAACTTCATTGACATTCTGCTAAGTATTGTTTCTTG
This sequence comes from Rhea americana, assembly GCF_003343005.1. NCBI lineage: Eukaryota > Metazoa > Chordata > Aves > Rheiformes > Rheidae > Rhea > Rhea americana. Next base: position 3,834,756 of record NW_028186812.1, on the reverse strand, counting down.
CCTATCTTCTGCAAACACCTCCTACATTTTATTTCTCCTCTACAGTTTTCAGAGGGCACCAGGGAAGCCTATGYTGCTGCTAAACATGGCCTGAGATTTTTCTCACTTCACTGGACCTARCAAGTATTTGAATCTTTTCTTGTAGTTTTCTTCCCGTATGTGCAATRGAGGCAATGGAAACTTTCCTTTTCCAAGGAGAACTTCTCATTTTTGCAGCACACTAAGCACATCTTTCAACTTGACTTAAAGGAGAGAATTCAGATTCAGAAATCTATATCTAGCTATCTACAATGGAGTTAACCATATGTTATGTTAACATCTCAGCTCCTATAGTAGTCAATGTATATTTGGACAACACTGTCAACTGAGTTGAGAAAAATATTTATCTAGAGTTAAAACCTTTGTTTGATCAACTCTGTAATTTCCCAGACTCTACTGAATGTGTTGACAGAGCAGAAATAGGAAGGAGCGGTATTTCAGTCTGAATAGGAGGAAGATAGGAGAAGTTTTTTCAAGAGGAGTGGAGCAATCATATGCAGGTTTGAGAAGTCTACAGACCGGCCCAATATTTATTTTTTCGCACCTTCTGATGTTCTAGGCTAATTRTAGATTAACTGATAAACATATGGAACCATTGTTGTGATATATTGGCCTACATCAACTGCTTATGAACACCAGCATTGTTTGTTCTCATACTGATTTGATTGATGGGATTTGAAGTTTTGGCTTATGCATAAAAGAAGGAGACATATTTGTGTTTGCTAAGGACCAGGTCCACAACTTGGATTGAGCATGGTCTCRGGATCGCTGTTAATTTTCAAGAGCTAGAAATTTGCATTACACTTCTCATAAGCACTGTCTTTTAGAGCAGACAGCCAAGATAGACATTGTTGAAGAAAGGTTGCAATAGTCTGAGGCTGACTCATAATTAATGTATCTGCCAAACAGCGTATTTTTGGTGCAAAATGCTTATATCYTCCAGTTTAGAAATATACTTTATTGCCACTCTAGCTATTCATGCCATGAAATAATACTAAATTCTGTGAGAAATCCACCTATATATATGAATAATACGTATTCTAAGACAAGATAGGCGGAAAAGTTAGACCTCCTTTATGACTAATACAGAACTGAATGCTGTATGCTGGCCMCTGCACAGGATAGAATATCATTTATTAAGGATTTGTCTAGATTAGGAAAATAAGACAAATTTCAAAACCATTAGCTAATCTTTGTTGCTCCTCTTGTTTTTCTAAAAACTGCTTAATACCAAGGTTAGTCTAGGACTGTATTAGCTATAATTAGGTAGCATTTTATTTCCTTAGTTTGGACAGGTTTTTAGAACAAAGAAAATTAACAAGCCTTTCCATGAGGAATAGAATTACTGAAGCTTGGCTTTCTACATATTCGCGAGCAGTGGTTGGCTTTTCAGCTGTCTAATACTGTAGGCACTTAGAAATAACCTGTTCCAGGGGCTGCAGATCCATGTGATCAATATATGACAGTCCTGTGACCTCCACCTGCAGCCTTTCACTCTGCCAAGGCRCATATAGTGCCTCTCTATGCAGTTATCTGTGCTCATGAAATTTTTAAGAACTGTGAGATCTTTCCCGCGGTTTCTGATTAGTCTGAAACTGGGCCGAACTAATTAGCAAGTGTAAGCACACAGGCAGGCACATATACATTCAAAAGGGATGATTGCCTAAACCATGTTTATTTAGGAAAGCAGCTTAAATAGTCCAAATACTATTTGCAAACAACCTCTCCAATAAGCAGACACTCCACTTGATGCAAACAGCGCTCTTGTAATGAATAGTAAAACACACACACATAAGGGCTTCTGTTCAGGTGAGAAATGGCTGACAGGATCTGCTTCTAATGATTCAGAATTTTATCCTCTTTGCTTACACACTGCTGTAAACAATAGCAATAAACAGAAGGGGACATGATACATAGAACCAGCCCCTGAAAACTGTCAGTTGTACTTCAGCCCATGAAGCAGGGCAGCTTAAAGAAGAAAAATGAGCCTTTTCACTTTTCTAGAAGGATGGGTGAATAAGAAGGCAGCAAGAAATAGAGCAGCTAAATTAGATGGACTAAACATTTGCTTTCTTTGTTGCAGATATGCACCTGACTGTGCTTTTCTGATGAGATATTTCAGATTTTGTTCACATTTCCAGCTGCTTTGCCCTCAAAAGACAACAGAGTTCTCAAAAAAAAGGATAACCGCTCTTTTCCAAAATGACCACAAATTTCTCTCAAGAAATCATTATGTGCTCTGTGCTTATACACAGAATGAGTGGAGCTGCAAAAGGTGAATAGTTTTGAATCTCATGAGGAGCAATACTATACACCTTGCAATACATTTTTCACGTGAAAGAAAGAAGCAGTGATTCTAATCATTTCCAGATGATTTGAGGAAGACAAGATCTGCACTGTAAAATGTTACTTTTGTAAAATGTTCTCCTCTCTGTAGTTAGGGGAGTCACCTTTCRTGTGAGAGAGCAACTGGAATGTATTGAGCTCTGTCTAGGGCTGGATGGCAAACAGGTTGAGAGTTTATGGGTAAGGATTAAGGGTCAGAATAATATGAGTGATGCTGTTGTGGGTGATTGATACAGGGCCACCTGATTAGGAAAAGGAAGTAGATGAGGCCTTCTGCTGACAGCTGGAAGTAGCCTCACTATCACAGGCCCTGGTTCTTATGGGGGACTTYAGCCACCCTGATATCTGCTGGAGGGACTACACAGCAAGGCACAAGCAATCCAGGAGGTTTCTGAAGAGTATTGATGATAACTCTTTGACTCATGTGGTGGAAGAACCAATGAGGAGAGGTGTGCTGCTGGATCTTGTACTAACAAACAAGGAAGGACTGGTTAGAGATGTGAAGTCAGTTTTGGCTGCAGTGACCATGAGATAGTGGAGTTCAGGATCCTGTGAGGAGGAAGCAGGGCAAAAAGTATGATCACACCCCTGAACTTTGGCCTCTTCAGGGACCTTCTTGGAAGAATCCCATGGGACAGGGCCCTAGAAGGAAKAAGAGTCCAAGAGAGCTGGTTAATATTCAAGGATTAACTCTTCCAAGCTCAAGATTGGTGCATCCCAATAAGCAAGAAGTCTAGCAAAGTGGGCAGGAGAGCTGCACAGATGAACAAGGAGCTCCTGGCAAAACTCAAACATAAATAGGAAGTGTACAGAATGTGGAAGCAGGAGCAGGTCACTTGGGAGGAATACAAGAATGCTATCCGAGTATGCAGGAGTGCAACTAGGAAGGCAGGCCCATTTGGAGTTGAATCTGTCAAGGGATGCCAAGGACACCAAGAAGGGCTTCTTTAAATACATTAGTAACAAAAGGAAGACTAGGGAAAATGTAAGCCAGCTATTGGCCTGCTGCCATTCAGAGGAATCTTGACAAGCTGGAGAGATGGGCASAGGGGAACTTCAYGAAGTTCAACAAAGGGAAGTACAAAGTCCTGCACCAAAGGAGGAATAACCCCATGCACCAGGACAGGCTGGGGGCTGACCTACTGGGAAGTAGCTCTTCAGAGAAGGACATAGTGGGCAACAGCTGACTATGAGCCAGCAATATGCCCTTGTAGGTGAGAAGRCCAATGGTATCCYGGGGTGCATTAGGCARAGCATTGTCAGYTGGTTGAGGRARGTAATGTTTCCCCTCTACTCAGCCCTGATGAGGCTGCACCTAGAGTGCTGGATTCAGTTCTGGGCTCCCCAGYACAGGAGAAACATGGAGCTACTGGAGYAAGTCCAGAGAAGGACTAAGATGATTAAGGGACTGGAACATCTGCCCTGTGAGGAAAGGCTGGGACTGCTCAGCCTGGAGAAGAGAAGACTGATGGGGGATCTTAACAATGTGTAAAAATGYCTGAACGGAGGGTGTAAAGAGAATGGGACAGATTCTTCTCAGTGATGCCCAGTGATAAGACAAGAGGCAACAGGCACAAACTGAAACACAGGAAGTTCTGTCTGAACATGAGGAAAAGCTTTTCTACAGTGAGATTGACAGAGCACTGGAACAGGTTGCCCAGAGAGGTTGTGGAGTCTTGGAGATATTCAATATCCTGGAGAATATTTTGGAGATATTCAAAAGCCATCTGGATATGGTCCTGGGCAACATGCGCTGGGTGATGTATCTTCAGCAGAGGGAGTTGGACTAGATAATCTCCAGAGGTCCCTTCCAGCCTCAACTGTTCTGTGATTCTGTCTTTCCATCAAAGCAGTAATCCTTCCTATAGCTAGAGAAAGATCTATGAAGGTATGATAATTTCATCAAATTTTTGTTTAATACAAATATATTAAAAAAATCTATTTAACAGACTAGACGTTTAACATTACTTTTAACGTTTAACGTTAAACTAACGTTTAACTAGACGTTTAACATCACCTCCATGGTGTAGTAGCATCCCACTCTCAAAGGTCGCACTTGCTCTTTATGTCTGGCCTGACGAGACTTTACTTTTGCTGTTCACAGCAGAGAACATATTGAATAGAAAAGGGGAAAGGCACCCACATCAGAACAGACTCACCTTTCAGGTATGTYGCATCTCTAGGAGGTGGGAACTAAACTCTCTCAGTCTCACAGGCAGAGGAGGTTACTGAGTCTGAACTTTCTGCATCTTTGGAGAATTACTGTAACAACTAGAAAATTGTACAGGAGTGGTGCATCACCACTGTTATTTTTAAACAGTGGGTTTTGTGCTGATTAGGTGTCTGTAAAAAGGTAAAGTTTACTTACTTTTACTAGACTGGACATCCAGAGAGSGCTTGGGCATGATCCTGATTCTGACTTGGCTGGGAGAGATCTAGAGARCAACTTCAGGGAATTTTATTGGACAAAATAGGGATATCTGTGATGTTAGAAAAACAAAGTTCTGTATTTATACATCTAAATTCCACTTCAGACCAGTTTAGGCAACTTTGTAGATATAAGCCCATATGGTTTTTTTCACCCAACATCCTCCTATGTGCAACTACCTTATAAATGTCTATCTACCTTAGGAAATCCAACTATATGATGTACAATAAGAAAATGTTATTTCCAATATATTATACTGTTATATACTGTATATCTGTTGCAAAATTCACACCTTCCTATGTCCAATTAAAGTCCCTCAAAATTTGTAARATAAATATTACTTCATTCTTTCAGTTCTGGGTGAATACTTTAGTCTGGAGTTCAAACTGTCCACTTTACAGTTTGTTCAAAAATTACTTTATGCACTTCTTTATTTTTAMCTCAGTATCTGAAATCTTCTATAGAGAGGATATTTTTCTTATGAGCTGAAAATGATGTATGTCATATTGATGCTTCAGGATTTTGTCTCCATGGCTGAAGAAGGTTTCTTAAATTTTCTGAATTTGATTAGGATCAGAACCCATATACAGCCAGTTTTGGCAAAGCTTCCTCTTCTCTTTATTCCTTATTTAGTAAATAAAACCYGCAGAGTGTGGGGACATTGCTATCTCTTCTAAAATCATTGGCTTTGGTGTACTGAACTGGAAATGAGATATATAGACTAAAGGAAACCTAGCAAAACAAAAGAGAGTGTTTTTGGAAAGCAGTAAATAATTTTTTCCAACCAAGAAACTCTATCTGCAAGTTAATAACGGCATTAAAGACCTGCTGAAGCTTTGGAGAAAACTTTACAAGCCATTTTGTTTTWAAAAAATCTATTTTTATAATCTTAGACTGTTCATCTCCTGTCTAARAAAGATAGGACTGAGCAAACACAAAAACAGGGCTGTTTACACATAGGAAATCTTGCTGTGAAAAACCGAGGTACCTTTTATATTAGACAGCGGGTAAGCAGACTTAGGTCATGTCTGTACTGCGTGGCACAGTGCAGCATAGTTCACAAATCAGAAGCACTCTAGCAGCTGTAGCGCTCAGTTCCTCAAGGGCTAATTTGCCCTGCCAGCTCACGTATCTTACCTACACAGAGGGCCACAACATAGATAYGCAGTCCTTCCACCTGTCTTTTCATGGATCTGTTCATTGGTCCTTAGTGGCTTGAACATTTTCATGCACCAGTCCTCATCCTGACTGTTGTCTCTGCATTTTGCTTCTCCCTCTGCATTTTCATAGTCCATTTGTGTATCATTAGACACAATAATATGCAGTTTTATGTATACATCAGCAGAGTGTTGGCTTAGAACATTGGGTTTCAGCTATATTTAATTTCTGGGCCCCTACACATTTCTYCTTCTAAAGCAGAGGTAAACACACTGACAATGAGCTTAACTCTTAGTAATCCTTTATGGACCTCTTAGAAGTAGTCTGCAAGAGCCAGAGATCCCCAAAAGAAAGCTTAAGGTATAAAACATAGAGGAGTTAGGGACTTGTTTCCACTCTAGCATCCCTGCTAGTAAAATACATCACAACAATTTTAAATGCCCTGCTGCTTGATGGCATGTCACGTCAGCAAGTCTTTTCCTAAACTCAGCAGGACCAAAAAAGCAATGATAGGGGAAGCCATAACTGTAGAAGTATATTTTCAAATCATACTTCTGCGTATTCCATCCTCAGAATGCCCATAAGTGCCCGGGATAAAGCTAGAATAAATATTTCATTTAACTGAGGTTTATAGACTATTACTGTGCATAGCTATTCTAAAAACACATGTCTGCAGGCAGTTCCATACTAAGTGTGAAATTTTCACTGAAACTTAAAAAAGTGTTCGAAAAGATCATAAAACTTTATATTTAAACATAATGAGGGTAAGCACATACAAAAAGAATTACTTTGTTTTACAGAATGCTGACARTAATAAATTCCTAAAAATCCTAAAACATGAATATTAATTAGTTCCTTAGAAAAACTTTTATTTTATTTTTCAGAAGGTATGCATGTCTATACACATCTATTTTTATAAAACTATTTTTTTTAAATCAGATAGAGCAGAACCCACCAAGTGCTGATCAAAGCTCTTCTGAATAATCTATAGATTAGATTGGTCAGCAGTAACAACTGTGAGGCAAAACTGTTTCAAATCCTTTAGTAAGGATTTTAAGGAACTGACTTAGCTCAACCTTATTAAACTGAAGGCATGGAAGACACTTATATTAACTTTATGAAACTGCATAAGCCTGGTTCCCTGCTTATGAATCAGCCTACTACAAAGGAAAAATATTTAGATGGGGAATGACCCATTAAAAATCTCTTAAGTATTGACTTCACTCACTTAGAAATATAAAAAAAAAAAGTCAGAAAGCCCACGGACTACCTGCACACTTTAAAAATTGAGTTAGTGATCTCTGATAAGATGGCTGTCAAGAAATCTCAGTCTTTAACTTGTGACCTTGTGAATGGACTTCCTCCTCTTCAACCCAGGAATATTAACTGGAAGATGTGGGCTAAACAGCGTGTTACAGTGGAAAGTTAATTGAAGAATAGAAGGTGAGAAGAAGGATTCGAATATTGCCTTAGATTTCAGATGTTCTAATGCAGCTCTCAGTTTGCCTAAGCTTACTGTTACCCAGTCTTTTTTTTCCATGAAGCCACACTCCAGAAAGTACTGCCTGCTTTGTCCCCTGCTGAGTTTTTCCCATCACTGGCAAAACATATTTAAAGAATTTCCGGCCTCTGAATTCAACTCTCTTTGAATACTGTGAAATTCTGGCAGCAGTTATCTTGGGCTTAAGCACCACTTTGGAGGAGTAAATATTTTGCTTTTGAAGAGCACTAGATTGCACTAGTCAGATGCACAGATACAAGGAATCAAGAAGTTTCTACTTTCCCTCTTTTTTTTTTTTTTTTTTTCTTCCTGTGGCACAATCAATGGAATTTGCAGTCTTGCTTCCCTCTTAGATTAAGTAGGTTAACCTTTGTGGTGCATGTATTCAGTCTAGTATTTCATACATTAGAAATGTAATAAAAATATGAGGGTCAGAGGCTAACAAAGTGTTTGCACTCCTAAATCTTTTGACATTTTCCTTAAGGATATATTCCAGGCATTAAAATTAATGATAGCAACATTAAGTTTAAAATGTTCTGCTGAATCTGTACCTAAATGTATTTTATGCTGTTTAAAAAGAAGTATTTAATTTATATTAATACATCTAAAGATACTCAAGACTTTCACTTTTGGAAACCATAACTCCAGAATTTTGTGGACCCCTGAGAAACTGACTCCAATGGAAACAGCTTCGCACTGACTGTAATAGATATTCGTTCAGGTTTTGTGTAAAGCTGATATTTTAGGAAATGCCACTTAAGAATAGCAGTAGAATATTGTCTAGAAATGTCTTCTGCTGCTCTTTGCTACTGTACTGATTCTGCTAGAATGCCATACCAGAGGTGTTAGATATCTAATTTCCATTATGGGTAGCACGGGATTAGACGCCCCTTTCGGTAATACAGACATAAGATCTAGGGATCTGTGGAAAGTTTTGAAGCTCCTTTGAAAACATTAGTCTCCATTATTTAAGTCACTAAACTTTCATTTGTGTTTTGGACAGAAGAGAATGAACGCTATGGCTATCCTGTCTGCCTTGAGCCTGCCTGTTTCCTGGCTCTTAAAACACCCATACCTTGCTACTGTTCAACTATTTCATTTTCCTTTTGGATTCAGTATAATATATCTGATCTTTTCTGGTGTAGTTAACAAATGTGAAGCTTTATGTGATCCTATGGGTGCCATTCCTCTCATTTGACTGTACACATGTACAGCTGAAAATGCAAATATCTACGTCTGGACTTCTTGTCTAGACCGCCTTTAGAGCACGCGGGAAGTAGAAGGAGTTAGATTACTCTGGCTCCTTTTTAGGAAGAAATGAATCACTCCTTATAAGGACATCTTGCTTTCCAATGTAGATAGCTACACTGCCAGCACTTAATTTTAGCATCTATCCTATGTGATATATGCATGGCTGCTTTTCCCTGCAATGGGCTGCAGTGTCTTTTTTTCCTTTCAATAATGAAATTTTTGCCTCTTTTCTCTGGCAAGAGCCTTTTTCTGTTTACAAAGCTTGCCAAACATAATTTATTGTAGCATATCTTGTAAAATGGGGTCTTGTCAATCTGAAAGCATTTTGCCTGGGGCAGACTGTTGTAAAATAATTCCAAACAAAACCCTGAGGTTCTTTCCAGCTGCCAACTACTTGAAATTTCAGGTTCCTAAGTGACAGAAATTATTCCAAAGCATCAAAGACCTCAAGAGCTCAAACAACAGAAACCTTAGTATCCTGGCAGTGGGTTGGTGGTAACTACCATTTTATCTAATGCTTGCTTTCTTGTAGGAACATTAGAAGTTAATGACCTGACCCTAGACACTGGGACTTTTAAAAGATTTATTCCACTTGTCAAGACTTCACTGAAGATCAGCTCCAGGATAACTTTCCTGATCATGCACCAGCTCGTTTCAGGGTATCTGCTTGCACAGTTCTGCATCTCTTTTGAGAAATTGAACAGTTCTGCACCTTGATTTGTTTGAAGCCTGTTGCCAAGAACAGCTCTTCAGAGACAGCAGGCAGCTTGATTAGCAGGCAGCAAGTAAAGATTTAAAAGTGTCATTATGTGTCCTGCTAGCATTCTTGAAACAAATCATAGGCTAATAGACTATAAATCAAAGCAAAAATGGATAAAGAAGCCTTACATGTACTAATTAATGGATCATGGAGAGTGGCTGGATAGAACAAAAAGAAAAATCAGAGATATACTGTGAATTAATCCTTTGTGCTGTTTTAGACCTTTGTTTGTCATGTAATTAATATAATCAGCTTTTCTATAGGAGAAGAACAATTAGTATTGCTGACAGTAGTGAAAGTTTAGTAAACTCTGATGACAGGAATAAGAGCTATGAACAGGAAGGAACTGGCATTTTTCAGTAACTGGTAGTATGTTCATAAATTGACTTGGCTGGACAGTTCAGCATMACTGTAGTCACTCATTTATAGCTGTATGTTTGTAGCTACAATTGACTGGAATTTTGAGCAAYTGACATATAATACCATAAAGCAGAATATTGAAAAAATAAAAGACATGCCATTACTCAGAGCCATTCCTATTTCCTGGTTATATCAGCATGTGTAATAATGCTGGGAAACCTTCTATAAAGAGATCTTCATATCAATATTATTTTCTAGAGTTTCAAAGCAGCTTCCATTTTGTATACACTCCTGATTTCTCTTCTAGTTTTATAACTAGATTTTCAGAAACTAGTTTTGCTATGCAGTGTCTCTGAAAAATGCAGATTTAACAGCAGCAATATCATAAAAACCTTGAAAAAATAGTCATGTAAAGCACACTGTCAGCCCTTTGAGACCATCCATCTAGTGAAAAGCCTAAATCACTCCTGCTTGATGAATGTATAACTTGTATTAATATTTAACTTATATGCATTAAAATAGTAAAAGCARAGTACAATCATGCACTCTTTCAAAATATTTTTCCATCTCACAGACATACATGGTGTATATAAAATGCAGAAGATAAGCATATGAGCTTCCTAATCATCTTGAATTCAATAATTTTTTATATATGGCAGTTTTCTTCTGTAAAGATGGATTTGATTTAGCATTATATTTAATTTAAATAAGGGCATGCTTTAACATGACTTTTGCCCCTCTAATTGCCATAAATAAGCRTTTTGGGTAGCTCAAACTTTTTCCAATCATGAGTAACACCTGACTTATTTATTTAAAACTAGTATCTACTTATTTTTCAATGTTGGAAATGGATATTATGAAATAAAGCACAACATTCAAGGAACATATATAAAGATAACATGCATATCATTTTCATTTTGTTTTATAAAACTTTTTTTGTTTGTTTATTTGGGTTTTTTTTTTGTTTTTTTGTAAAATTCAGCCTAGAGGCTCCATTTGAGGTCCACTTCTCCCTGACTATGTCCCTACATATAAGCATAATTTACAAAAATACCTTTAGAAATCCCATGTTTCTAATAGGGATAAACTCTCTCATGTACATGCATTCACGTGGGCTTCTTATATTGTTTAAAATATTCCATGCACTCAGGAACTGATCCCTAAAATCTATATTCTTTCAAATTTAGAATTGCAAAATGCTATTAATCCAATAATTTGCCCATAACGTGTATTTTTTTGTTTGCTTTCAGGAAATTTAGTGCTTTAGTGTTAGCACTAAGTAAAGGAAAATACACAGCACTCTCCAGTCTTGCAATACTAGTGAATTGAGGGTTGTCGGTGGGAGGGGGCTGAGAAGGCACCAGACATCTTTAATAATGGGATAATCAGTCATTCCAGAATCAGAATTATTTGGAACCTAACATTTCTCCAAACACAGACACCAAGGAGAATGCAGAGCAAACTTCCCAGAAAGCCATGGTCAAACAGCTGTGGGCCTGAGCTTCAAAACAGGTTTTCAAAATGAAGCAATTTAATTTGGTGAAGAAAAAGCTTCTGTGCTTGCTGGATATCAAAAATGCTGAAGAACGTTCAGGTAAGAACTTTTCTGAACATTTTGAAAAAAAATCTTTGCTTAGCAAGCACTTTATTCTGCGGTAGGAATTAGACRTTTAATGTTCAAACTGTATTTCAGTGGTATGTTTAGTAACTATGAAAAAACAACTTTTTGCCACTGATTTGTGCTTTCAGTCTGATGATTTGGCAAAACATATATTAATAAAAATACTCATTCTTTGGTACAAATTAACTTAAAAATATATWTTTAGAATGATATTCTGGCTACATAATTACACATGCAGCTCTTTTTTGGTTTAAATGTAAATAGGTCTGTAAACATCTCCCTTCTCCACTGTCTGCCAATTTGCAGACACATTTTTCAAAGAAAGATAGTGTGTAATATTGATCTGTAGCAGGACCTGAAACACAGTGAATCAATGCTGTTACAACCCAGGAGGCACGAATGCAAGCATTCATGTGAGGCACATCAAAAGAAAGCAATACCTGGAAATCAGAAACACAATTATTACTTTGCAGGTTAACTGCAGACAGGAGAAAGGGATGTAATATAAAGCATTTGCTTTACAGGCCAAAACCAAACAGCTGAACGTATCAGACTAAAACATCAGTAAAACAGAATTGTCTCAGGTGCTGAACTGGCCTTAAGCAACTAAGGAGATTTAGAAATTTATATTCGTGTAAGTCTGCAAMAGGCAGAGTTCCCTGCCTGTACGTCTCCAAAGTACAAAGCAGCATTGGTAGGGAGGGCATTTTCATACCAAAATTCAGTAATAAGGGCTCTTAACAGGGCTTTCCCCTGGAGCCCAGCTCACAGAGGGAAGGTAGCGGGTGTCCCAGATCCATGATTAACTTTTAGCTTTCTGCACCGAGTGGCTATGTAAAATCCATAAGGTGCCCAAAGAGGGCCGAAACTGCACCTCCAGGCACCGATCGCTCAGTGCCTCCAGCTTACAGCGTCAGGATCCCTTAAGATTGTTTCCCTCCTTGTCCTGTGATTTTTTTTTTTTTAAGTTTTAGCTGCACTGAGACAGAGTAGGAGTAATGACTCATACCTAGAGTCACTGCTCATACCTAGGGATGCCCAGAAGACTTCTGCCAGAACCCAAATTTCAGAGACAGGTTCTGCAACATCTCTCCCCCTTCCAGAGTTTGGCTGTGGGTGCTGAAGACCAGGGCTGGCACAGCGCAGTTGTAACCTGGGGTCAGGCAGCTAGGAAAGAGCCGTGCGAGGAAGAGCCACGTAATGACTAGGCAGGAGAAGCTTCATCTGGGGCCTCCCCCGGGCACCACGGTGCAATTTAAAATAATGCCCTAATGTAAAGCAGGTCTTGGGAGCCCTGAGGTATTGCCATCACATTTACGTCAGGTCACCTCCCACAAACCTGTCTTAACTAGAAGCAAGGACACTATATGTGCATGGCCAGCTGATATTAAACCCACCGTCTCTTAGCATCTCAATAAAGAGCAAGAATATGACATAAAAACACAGATCACCCATCTAGTGAGTCAAAAGAAAATGTAGATTTGGATTTTACTACTTAAGGGAGAAGCAATACAGGAAGGCATGTATCACTGAATATAATCTGTGACCAGATCTGCACAGGGAAATTAATTTAGTTTCACAAGTTTAAAGCTTACTGGTCTTGCTGTGTCATGTATATAACAATTTGCCATCAGCAGAATCTGAAATTACATAAAATAACTCCTCTTTCTAAACTCTATCAACATATTTAGAGCATAAATATAACCTAGATTTATAGTATAAATCTTAAGAGATAAATTGGGGAGGTATTTTTTTAGATTGYTTTAATAAGAGCCCTAGGTTTTATATGGATTGACTTTGATTTCTTTTGGTGGGTGTTCCATTTTATACGTTTTCTTTTTTTAACGTACTGCTTTTCCACTTAGCATAGACTTAAACTTGGAACAGAAAAATGAAGATGTTGTAACACTAGGAACAGATAAAATAGAAACATAGACTCTGTGCCATCACTGTCAAACCAGTTCTTCCAAAGACTTCCCTTTCACCTGAAACCGAAAGAAAAATACTAAAATGATGTAAAAGAAACTCTGTTCTCTTTGACACCTGGGAAAAAGATGCAGGCTTGATCCTATAACCTAGCTAATGCTTTTCAGCTCCTCCAGCTGTTGTAACCAAAATTCAGGGACTAAAACCTTAAGGAAAGTCAGTGCATCAAAATAAAAGTAGAATGGATGCTCATTTTATATCTATTAATGGAAAATATTAGCTGAAAAAGCTGGCATTTTTTACAGGCCATTCAGGCTTTAATGTGYCGGGAAGGCTGGTGGGTAACTCGTGACTTCAAACATTGCTAAAGAGTAAAGGCTTTTCCTTGCTTTCCGCCTGGGCTCCCCTTGCCTCCCGCKATAAGTGAGCAGCCAACAAGAGAACAGGCTCTGCAGGGCTCGGCAGCACAGAGGCCTCCGGGCTGGAGCCYCTGCTTTGTTTCACCGAAGTAAAAATTCATACGTAGCGAAGGCTTGGATTTCAGTCAGGTCAGGTAGCCRGGGAATCTACGCCCCAGCAAACCCCAGGTGAAATTATATTTCTTGCAGAAGTAAACACAAGAGGAATACATTTAAGTACATCTGGTTGGGGGATTCTTCTGCATCTGAAGTGGAATAGAGAACGGGAAGCATGATGTCAGTGCTTCTTTAAGATAAAGTAGATGTTCAGGGAACTTCCTGCAAAAATGTGTCATTGAAGGATAATTAAATTAYGCTTAGCTCAGCTCCCTCCTATTTACAAACAACTTGGGTAACAGAAATATGTACAAATGACTGTGYCTTTGCATGCTGCATTGAGACCTGGCGTCGTGAACTTTCCCTGCATTATATTTTGCTTAGTATACTGCAACTTATGTCAACAAGAATGTAACAGAACTAGACAAATAGAACATTTATTACAATACAATGCCAATTTATGTAGCGTTCTTTTCGAATATTGTCTGAAGGATTTGCAAGTACCATACCTCCCTGGTAACAGCATGACAAAGGTCCTGTTTAAAGTAAAAGCTTAAGTAAAACACTTTATATCATACTGCAAATATTTGCACTGTGAATGCATTTTTGCCTTAAACACATGCCCCTGTTCACATGGGGACACACGCTTTTCTGTCAACAGCTGTAAGTTTAGTCTGCTCTGTGTAGTAAAATACTGAATGGGTTTTAATGAACACTAAATGAAAAATAGGCTTCCAGTAATGTGCCACTGACAACATATTCATCACCCTGACATGTTTCTCTTGGTGGTGGGCATGTATATCCTGAAAATTAATAGTAGCATACTCCTTTCTGACATGTAATTACTGATCTGACACGAGGAATTAACAGAAAAAATCAACATACAAGRGAAAGAATATAGCACTTGTGCTGATTCCTGTCATACTACGCCATGCATCCCAGTTGCTCTTTTYGTCTGCTCAGCTATCACTACTACTGATTTCATTTAAATTAAATTATGAAGTATTTGACACAAGACCTGTGTGAAACTGATCTTACTATCTGTAATTAACTGAATTCCTGTATGAATTATAGATGTGTTTTGACATAGGAAGCCATCATACAGTTGAGGATAGTGATGCATTTGTGTGGTTTATTAGACTGCTGGGCGTGTACCCACAACAACACTGTAAGTGTTACGAAGCTTCTGTTGAAGTCAGTGACAAATATCCACTTTTTCTCCTCCCTCCCCCCTAAGTGAAATCAGCTTCAGGACGAATATGGAAATGATTTCATTTTTGAGATATGCTATTAAATTGTGCTATATTGTCATTTAGGAGTAAGCTCACTAACCACTAACCTGCTAGAATACAGTCAGATATTCCAGTCAGTCTACAGGAAAAAAAATAAATAGCTTTAAAATGTGCATCCCCTTTCAATGATTCTTGGAACCTATTTCACCACAGAAATTTCAAATTTCTATCTTTTCTTTTACTCATTAAACCATACTTTAATTAGAAACCCCACCCCCTAGYAGTTTCACGACTATTCCCCCAGCTCAGATAGGCCTGATGTCCATAACTATTCCACTCACAAATGCTTAAAAAATACAAAATTCTTATTGTAGGACTCTCAGTTTTGCGAAAGTGCAGCTGAGTCATATCTCAGTAAAAATGCTAGCAGAGAATCATTCTGACTCCCACAGGTAGTTACTCCTTAGTGTAGCAATATCTTTGGCCAAAAATAAAGTAAAATAATACAACTCTATTAAAAAGTATTGAAAGCATTTAGAAATAGAAAAAGAGAATCTACAAAATTATTTTTCCAGTCCAATCAAGGTTACTTATTTAAGTCTAATCTTTTGATCAACCATTCTTCTAGACCAGAGTTTCAATCCTTAAAGGAAAAAAATTACATTTTGAAATCAATATTTAAGTTCCTTGTGGAATATGAATTGTTTTAATAGGAACTGGGCTTTTGTAAATCCCATCAGATTTGTAGATTCTCAGTAGCTGATCAATTAATGGATTTCTGTGAAAAAAAWTTTTTGTATAGGATTTACGGCTTGTTTTGGTTTTATAGAGCTTGTGGTTTACATGTGTTTTACAGGCCCAGAAAATGATTTGCAAGAGAACACACTGCTCTCACACAGCTTTCAGAGCTCCATCACCTACAGTGAAACATCTCTGATATATGCCAGGGTGAGAGGTGAGCAAGGGTGGATTTTCTAAGACTTTCATTTATTCCTCACTGGACTCCCAGTGCTTCGTYTCCTTCCTGTCTAGTCAAGCATCTGCTGCCAGAAGAAGCTCCAAAGMTTTAATGAATCACATATTTTTTTTGCATTTTATCCAAGATTTTCACCCTCGAGGTTTTGCCTAATACTGATCCTCTTTGTTTGCCTGTTCTTACTTTGCCTCAGTGTCTAATATTCTGTTGTTGCTTTTGTCTGCAATAAATTGTAAGATGTTTGATCAATATTATTATGAAAATTAGAAAGAAGAAATCCTGGCATGTGAGGATGATGGATTTAGGAATAGCCAGGCAGCTATTAAGAAAAAAAAAATGAAAAAGAAAAAAATCTTCTGGGATTTTGCTTTGTCGTATACTTGGGCCTAATCCAGTATTCTGATAGTTCAGTGTGTGTGTATGCCCCCAGCAGCAGACGTAATGTAGTCGGCAAACGAAGCCTGTTCTCCTAAGTTCAAAYGACAGTGGTGTGCAGCCCTTAGCCTGTGCAGCCCTGGCTGCATGTACTTGGCTACCTAGACAGGGATCTGGGCTGTCAGATCTAATTATGTACTCAGACCCTTTCATTCCAATGAGGAACAGCAAAAGTTTTGGGAGCAGAGATGATCTTTTTTAAAAATATTAAACACACTGAAATTACAGTATTTGGAAGTCCAAATATTCATAAAATCTTTCCAAAAATTAAGAACATATTTTAATATCAGAACATGTCATTCAGATATTTTGAAATTATGATTTTCTAGAAAAAGTGTTTTCATTTGCACATTGACAAAGCTTTTATTTTATTTTATATTTCGCTGTATTTTAAAAAAGACAGTTGCCTGCAATATCTAGAAGCTCATGGAAATATGAATCACAAAATACCTAATATTTATCTTAGAAAATATTTGACACCAAACCAAACATCTTCTTTTCTTTATTTTTCCAGTTTGGTTATGAAAGTAGAAAATCTCATGATTCACATAGCTGCAGGTTCAGGATAAGAGTTTTGCATGTGTTYGCAGGAAACTGGCATCACAACAAAAAAGGTTTATGTCTGGAATTCTGTGCAATCTGTCCTTGAACTCTGTTTTTATCTGCTAATTATCTGATCCATAAAACTGCTTAGAAAAAAGTGACCAAAGTGCTGTTGCAAACTGTAACTCCCAAACACTTAGATCTACTGAGAAATGAGTGATTAAAAAACCCATACAGAATTATTAACAAATCAATAGATATTGTGACTGTAGCACTTGGTTAAGATTATTAAATACACTTTGTATATGGTGCCAAATCCTTCATTCTTTGACATTATCATTGATTTGAATCATTCTTCTGAATTTAGACAGACACCCAATCACCTAAGCCCATTTTAGGTGCTGTCACGAATAAGTTGAATGTGGTCTTTAGATTCGGAATACTTTAGATTGAGAGTTATGCTGTCTATAAATAGTGRTGTGCTTAGGTTCTCTTAATCTGGCTGAAGTGGAAATGATCATGTAGTATRTAGTAAAACATATGCTCTGCGGTGGGACTGGAATCTTGCTTTGAAACAAACTTCATTTAAAAACATCTTAGTGAGAGATGAGTGTTTAAACAAACACGTGCCAGAATGAGACAAAGCATCTGTAAATAGCCTGTAGAAATAAAATCAATATATATAAATAGAAGTCCTATGTAAAACTTTACACAAATACTTCATTGAAAAATAATTGTACTGAAATGGCCCGTGAATGCTTGCATTTCATGATTTACTGGTTGGTTCTTGCTGAACTCGACATCTGGATGCTGCAGGCCTTTCATCTCCTTTGGCTTGTATCTTTAGGGTACGGCCCAGTGTTTATTCTGGATATACCATATGATTAAAGTTTTTTGACATACAGTCCAAACACCCCATAAAAGACAATCTTTTTAGATTATTGTAAGTCATTTTGCTGATACATGTTGTGATTCAGATTTATATGTAAAGGAAGTGAAACAATGTGTGGGGATGCATTAATATTACAAAGAAGTAATCCTTGTAATAAAGTTTCTCCTGGAAGATTCAGTGCAACTTCAGATATTGCCCAGAATTAGTTCCCTTCAATATTTCATTTTTTTTTATGGAGACAGTAGGAACTATTTTTAATTCTTTATCTTTTTTTTTAGAAATAGCATATCCTTTCAGGAGAGCTTGAAATAAGGTTGAGATTTTCAGACATATTTTCTTTCTCTAAATTTTGTTCCCTCTGAATTCTGAAAATAAACATCTTAGCACTGATTTCAAGGAGTACCAAATTAGATGAAGAATGAGTGCTTTTGAATATTGGTTCTCATGTAATTTAAGAAAAAAATAGTACTCAGTTGTTTATTACGTATTTCAAGTAACTGTGGCTAGAAAGCTTCCAGAAGGTAGTGTGGTCCATCTAGAAAAGGCATAGATCAGTAAAATCAAGACAAACTGACTGTCTAAACTTTGATTTTTCTTTTTTCTTAATGTGTAAAAAATGAAGATGCTGGGAACCACTTCATTTAAGAGTTTTGAGATACACAAATGATAAGTATAAGGGAAATGGAGCTGTAGTGCTATTACAAGATTTATATTTCATCTGTGAGCAGAGCTTCCGAGAGTGAGCTGCTGTGTTAGTTACAGGGGAAGAGTTGGTGAAAAAAAGTACAGAAAAAAATTCTAAGAGGCTGAAAAAATCTATTGTGCAGAGAGAATGGTCACTGGAAGAAATTACTATGGACTGCAGTGTAGTTGAAAGAGGTCGGTTTGTACTTCTAAGACTCAGACGAACAATACAAAAGGCAGAAATTAGATTGCAAATGTCTCATATTTATTCAAGTGCATGGTGATATTTGCAGTAGAGTTTCTGCTATACAAATTGTTTCTCTGAGACTTGCATATGTTTCATTATTTAATCTGTATTTTTTTTTTCAAAATGTCATTAACATGTCTTTGTGCAGCTTAATAGCATCCCAATTTTCTTATGCCATTATATGTATCACCTCTCAAACTGTGATCACTTCACTTCAGAGACTGGAACAGCTGTATTTTACTTGAGTGCTCTGGGTAATGAGGGGTTGTGGACCTACTGCATGGAAGATCAAGAGAAACAATATATTCCATGTATAGAGGCAATCTTTAAAATGGTCTGGCAATTATCCTATAGAAGACCCTTATTAAAATATGGTGAAATTAAGTTGTAAATTTTAATATTTAGTTGGTATCTATATTATTGACGATGAAATTAAAAGTTAGTTGACTTAAAGGGTGTGTTCCACCAGGGTTTGAGAGAGAGTGACAGTTATGTCACGTATGCGATCTTCTGGTCTTATGACGTATCTCATAGACATAATATTTATCTGAATTTTATAAAAAGAACAACAATGTATTTAACATTGAAAATATGAAAACTTTATAATTTTAGATGCTTATGCTGCATATACATTTAAATTTTGTTAAGTATGCGCTCTGAAAATAAACTACTTAGTTTCAATATTATTCTAATAGGTTAATCATTCTATCTGAATCATGAATTGGCATAGTATTGCATTTTTGGGATACAAATGCTACAAGGGATATTTGAACCCACAGAAATAAAATACTTTACTGTAATAAAAGCTAACAAAACAACAGCAATCTATTGTTCTGCATTTCAGATATGAACATATATAGCTCTTTTTAAGCTCAGGATTTTTCCACTTTATATAAAAACAATTTCTTTAACATTCAAAGAATTCCTAGGAAGAATTTCCTGGAAAGAAGTGGTAGATTAATTCTTTCAGATTAGACCTGTGAAGTATAGGGAAGGAAAAACTCAAAATTTTGCCTGCACATCATAAAAATTCTAGTTTGTCTGCAACATTTCTAAACTTATTGTAAACTTTGTCTTACTCTCTCCTCCCCAAGTCAAAATGGGAAAATATGTACCATATGCCTGTCCAAGTGACTCCATGTTTATGCAATATGTCATATGACATAATGGACAGTTATAAATAAATTTGTTTTGAAAGAAGCCTGGATGAGGCCAAAGGCCAGTTCCAAAAAAAGGATTTATATGCCTTAAGTAAGACTTGAGCAAAATTTAGGCCTGCAGTGATCCTGAGAACTGCTGAGCAGCATCTACTTAACCCTAGAAATGCTTAAAAATTACATTATTGCCTATTCTCAAACATCACATTTCCCCAGATACCATAGTCTGCTTCTACATATGCCCAGAGTTGCCCTGATTTGACTTAATGGCTGTGCCATTAARTGCTTAACTCATGCTTACTCCATGGTTTCTGCATCATAAGAAGGCTGAGTCCTTCAAACCAGGAAAGTAACCAAAGCTTCTCTCTTAGGGAAAATATCTGAACTAGAGTTGTGTTCTGTTGTGCCCTCTTCTCTGGCYCAATTAATATTTTTAAGTAGTGGCAACATTTCAGAGGAAAATGAAGAAAGTGCTCCTGAGCCAGGTAGCCTGGTGAAGAGATCAGTCAGTAAGGGGGAGAGAAAAGTGGGTTAATAAAAACCTCAGAGAGCAGAAGGAACCAAAGCTGTGCCTTCCTATCTTGCTTTAATGCTATAACYACTGGGCTGCTGTGGAACAGGCAGCCCTGACAACTCAGATTTATTTCCCTAGGATTTAATGGAGTGATCCTTCATTCATTTGAAAAGGAAAGGAGCATGCTTCAAGCTCCAGAAGTGAATACTAAGACAAGGCAAATGTCCTGAGTATAACACACAGGRAAGAAAACTTATGGGACATTGCCTTCTGCCTTTAACATTCCGCTTGGGCGTTTTTAAGTGWGTTCCCAAATAGCTTTTAATTTCTGGGGAGCCAGTTCACAGAATCACARAATGGCTGAGGTTGGAMGGGACCTCTGGAGAYCATCTAGTCCAACCTCCCGGCTCAGCRGRGTCACCTAGAGCATGKYAGACMGGGTTGCARCCAGGYRGGCCTTGAAGATCTCCAGAGAWGGAGACTCCACAACCTCTCTGGGCAASCTGTKCCAGTGCTCTGTCACTCTCACAGTAAATAAAGGTTTTCCTCATATTCAKGTGGAACTTCGTGTGGTTCAGTTTGTGYCCATTGTGTCTAGTCCTGTCGCACRGCACAGAGTAAGAGAAGACACCTTTTTTTTAGGGTTTTTAATCAGGATCCCTATTCTTCCARTGCGTAATAATCTTCAGAGATCATGGTCAATATATATGAAATGACTGCACCATTTCCCAAGGAGATAAATTCAATCACAAGTACACCAAGGGGAACACTTTCAAATGAGACTTTCTATTATCTTTTTGTGCCGTTTATCTATCTAAAGTCTGACAATTAGAGWTGTATGCCAGCTGACTTCAAACAGCCCCTTACCATGCCACAAAAAATTATCAGGAAGACATCTGTTTGATTTCAGTGTTTGTCCTCGCTGTTTTATATCCTTGCATTAATAGAGTTCTCTCCAGCTTCCCTATCAGTTTTCATAGGTCTAAGTCATTCATGAAAAGCGTACAAATGATATGATGAAGCCGCTAGTTCCATTTTGCATCATACAATCTTTATATGTGTTACAGAAGATTAAATGTCTCTAAGCCAGCAAATCAGAGGTTGAGAGCAGCAAAATGCGGAAAAGGCCAGCAGGAAATTTGCAGAGTATAAAGTGCTGTAAAGCAGTAACTCTGCAATGTGAAAAAAAAAAGAGAGAGAGAGAGAGAGAGAGAGAGAGAACTATATTGTAAGAGACACATTGGCTTAGCATTGGTAAGGCTTGCGGACAGGTGAAGTAGGAATCATCTCACCTATATCTTGACAAATTTACTTGCAGCATAGACATCTGAGCTAATCACCACAAAGATTCCAATAGAGAGAAATAGGCTCATGAAGGCTGCAAATTATCTGTCTTGATTAAAACTTTTAACTTTTATTCTAGTTCTAGACTTTTGTTCTAGTCTTACCTCTCCYTCGGTTATAAAGGGGACTCAGGGAATTCAGACTAGCCAACATGTCAATATCTGCTTTGTCAGCATTTAAAACCACATGAGTCTGCACCCATCTATATCAGAGATATGCASAAATTCTAGTCTGAGCACTCCACGTCCACCAGTTAGGCTGATGATAGACAAAACATAAAATATCTGAGAGACCAAAGCTTTTCTAGTTGTAAGTGTCTCTGTGTAAATCCAGTTTAAAAGCTTTTTTYAAACCATTTTGAAGCAACAATTAGATGATGAAAACAATAGCTTTTGTCTCCAAAGTGCACATATTTCATTACTTCCATTTCCTTTCTTCTTTCCTTCCATTGCTACTTTCTATAAATATTACAATAAATAAATCCCCAAAGTATTTTTAAAGCAGTTCACTATTTTTTGTGTATTCAGCTGAGCAAACATCTGAATGGCAAGAGACATTTCTCAAAGTACTGCAGATATACAGATGATAAATGAAAGGAATATGAATAATGTAATTCTAGTATTTGAATTACCTCTTAAATGTAGGTACTCTTTCCTGGTGCTGTCTTGCTAAGCAGTGACGTTAAAGAGATGAATGAATTAAATTTGGACTGATGATAAAGCAAAAATTTAAATAAAATCAATAATGAATAAAATCTGTACTGAAYGCTCATAATGTACAATGCAAATGTATATGAACATGCCATGCAAATTCATGTAGAAAATGACAACCATAAAATACATTTTCTCAGAAGCAGCAATTAGTTGTCCATTCAGAATAAATTGATTAATCCAGAGTTCTAGTTCACAAATACAGAATGTCATTCCCTTGACAGCTAAAATTAAAATACACCTAAGTAAAAGCAAATTAGTTTGTTGGATAATTTCATATTAAGCCCCAGTTGCCCACACYTGGGAATGCCTGATCTAAGCATTATATTTATATATTTAGATTTCCAGGGCTCAAATTTTATGAAAGATATTCTGGGCTTATAATGCTGTGATCAAATATGATCTGTTCTCTACAGTTCATTGTGTTAAAACATTAAAAAAAACTATTTTGAATGCAGATCGTGGAGAATGAATTATTGCGGTTGAATATGTATGTATGTATGTATGTATACATTAGAGATCCTTGTGATGGAAATGTTTAGAAAACAGGTCAGACTAGTTTTAAATTTTAAAATAATGCTTTGCAAGGCTGATATTCATTAACAACACACTTTATACTAAAAGTTTTTACTCATTGCAGTCATATTACTATGTAATCAAAGCAGCCAAATCAAACCTTAGCAATCATGTCCTACAGTACTAGAGAGCTAATCTCATATTGTTAGGATTGGTGGCTACAGCCCTCGATGGTCTTGGCTGCTGAGGTCAAGGTGATCMAGTTGAAGAGCTTGTCAATAAGAGAAGCCATAACAGAAGTGGTAAGTGCATGTGGGGTGCCCACCTTTCCGCTCTTCCCCAAATTTKGGGGCTTGTCTTTTTATAATGTACCTGAGTTTCTAGACAGTTCGCAGCCATTTGCACAGTAAGTTCTCATAACAAGTTGCTAACAAGCCTAACAGTCCAGGACTGAGGCCTGCAAGGTTAGTTTGTATGGTTGTATTACGCTAATGTGCTTGTGTTCAGGTTCAAAACAAGAGCATATTAAAGTCTTCATACTGTTGCTCACGTACGGGTGCAGCAGGCCTCTGCTTTAGCTACACAGACATTGTAAAGGTAGTTTCCTTGTCCATGCTCAGGCCTGCGCTCTGCTGAGCTGAGTTTCCTGCACCTCCCATCACTCAGGCTATACAACAGCGGACAGGTAAAACGGACAAAGCGATTTTTAATACCCAGGTAGGGGAAAGGTTGGTTGTTCCTCTGCAGTGTGTRCCAGCTAGACTTAGCCTTTTGAAAACCCTGACGCCAGGAATGCAGTGCATATTCTGTAGGAGGAAGAGTTATTTCCTCACCTTCCCTCATTGTTCAGTTCCYGAGAATCAGAATGCTGGCTGGAAAAGACGGGCGAGAACTGCAGTTTTCACAAATAGGTCTACTGTATATCCAAGTGCCCATGAATATGATTTTGTTTTTTCGTCTGGAAAATCTGTTGGGACAAAATATGAAGCTTTGGTGTATTATTAGAGATTTGATATCCTACAGTCTACTCAGATCTGAGATGTGTATGTGCAAATAAATGCTGCAGTTCAAGCAGAAAAAACTGAGAATGAGTAAAAGCAGTTCCAAGCAGGCAGGCTGGTTCATACGTATCAAGACAAGGGACCATTAGGTGTTGTAGGCTAGTGGTGATGTACAGAGGCTGCTAGGTTATCTCTTGATCTCATAGATATAGCTAATGTGTATATATAAATGTTGSCCACTAAGCATCAAGCTTTTCCCCAGCAATTTAATCTTGAGTGTCCTTATTCCTTTATAGGAGAATCTTTATTCACTTTTGTAAAACATCTTTGGGTAACTGTGTTTCAGTAGGATTTTAATGCTAAAGCTATCCTGAAAAAGTTTAATTAAAGGCTGTATTCTGCATCTTTAGTTAAAAGCAAACAAAATGGCTATTCCAACTTTACTTGCACGCTAAGGGGTACAAGTTGCAATGTTCGAATAGGTTCTTTTTTAATCAAATATGACATTTTAGTTTGACGTATAATTTATTCACAAGGTTTAGAAAAGATGTATTAAACTATAACTCAGTAGGGTAACCCAAAAGTAAAGCTAAATAAGAAAAAAAAAGATATAGTATACAGCTCAAAAGTCTTTCTTCTTATCCCAGAAGTGGGAGGACTGGAAAATATAATTATTTTTTTTTTAAAAAGTGAAATGCTACATTTTTATCAGCATACATAAATCACTTCTTACTTTAAATCACTTTCATAGATCTAAATGGAAGTCTGCATAAGAAACTCTTGTCAAATAAGGAAGCAGAAAAGATTTTGTTAAAGGTTTTAAGTACAATATTCATATATATTTTTAAATAGTTTGAAATGCATAATACAAAGGAAAATACAGTGCAGTCATCTTAATAAATGTTTTGATGTAAGTTCTACATCATTACACTGCAAAGCAGAAAATACTAAATAGTGAATTCGACAGTAAATCATAACCCTAAATTCCCTGTCTAGGGATAAAGAATAAAAAGAATTCAGAGAATAAATGCTGTCAAATATAAAATGAAGAATAAGATCTGTTATAACCAGATTGTATAAGAGCTTTAAACCGTAAAGAATAAAGTGAAATCTGTTCTAAAACAGAGATATATATTTAACTTACTATTCATAGAGACAAAGCTCTTTTTTAAAGAGTCCTGATTCATACAAATACTTCATATCAATCTCACAACATCAGAAAAAGATGCTTAGTTAATACATCTAAGCATTGGATAAATTTTTTTTTTCCTGAACATGTTTAATATAATATGTTTCAATTCTTATAATTGTTATAAGAAAAATTCAAGCAAGAAATTATGCTTTTTTTTTGGGGGGGGGGAAACAGGCGATTATTTCTTATTATTTTTGATGTTTCATGGACAAATACTTCCCTTCCACCCTAGTATTTCAAATTCCATATTATACCAAACAATCAAAAGGTCTAGAGTCTTCAGCAAAAGAAAAAAGATTGGAGAACCCCCCCCACACACCAATATTAGATTTGTAATTTAAACATTTTAAAGTCTTAAAAGTTAGGTCATTGGCATGCAAATATGAGCTCTGCTACTGCCTTAAGTGAAGACCTTGAGTAGGTCATGTTACTAATCTGTGTCTCAATTTTCCATCTCATTTCTTTTCTTCTCCCCTTGGAAAAATCTTCAGGACAGATCTTCCTGCTCATGCAGAGTSTGATCCTTTGGTACCCACACTCAGTTGAGTAGGACTTGAGAGAATGATAATTTGATATAGAATATTTTTACTAGSGTATTTCTTTCCGTCTCTTCAAGTTATTCCTATTATTTCGTCTATCTTTTGCTTGTCCGCTGAAACTGATGTGGCTTAGGAGAAAAGGAAGAAATTAGAGGCATGAYAGAGGTGGCTGTTAGCAACATAACTCTATTCAACAAGGCAAAATTGGTCTGATTTTTCTTAAATGAACCTTTTATAATTGCTTGTCATTACTTATGAGACAGAGCCCAAAGGTATAAGAGACCTTGAAAACTGTTTTGTTGCTAGGTCAGAGAATTCAAGACAGAGGGTGGTCAGTTGTGAAAATCAATTAAAAATACATCACAACTCTGTCRTTACAAAATACGTGAAGGAGAAAAAGCTCACATAGGCAAACCTGTGTTTTCAGGCTGGATTCTCTTGTTCTCGTTACTGTGAAATCAGTGGAAAGGGATTAACGATAAAACGGTTTTACAGACAGATATTTTCATCACCTTAGATGGGAGAAAACTATCAATTCGCACAAATCAACCAAACCAAAAAAACTCAAGACGAAAAGACTTGGACGGTGTTCCCGACTATCTGCAGGCGTTGACTCATGTGCAGCATGTGGGGGGTTTCTCAGGCTTGCACAAGTATCATCCACAGCTCAGGACAGTTGCTATTGCTACAGGTTGTTCCCTTGCAAGAGGAAGGGAGGTATTTTATGTGAAAGAGAGAGAAGAGAGCTCCAGGATGCAAAGAAAAACAGAAAACCCAGCAATTAAACAGTTATTCAATTGTTCTGGAAAAAAGTCAAAGAAGATKTAATGTCCTCTTCCTTTATCCCCACTTCTCAAAGAGTAGAAGCTGTTCTTCTGGGAAATTCTCAGTCTTTTCCACTGGTGGGTGCCTGACACTGTTTAAAGACGTTCCCAGAGCACCTGTTTACCTGGGTGGGCCACGAATGGGCAAAGTGTCACAAGCATAGTCCACATAAATTACAAACTTTTTGAACAGGTTTGATAGAAATGAATATACTCATAAATTCAGGTGAGGATCACTTCTGCCTATGTGTTCCAAAATGGTTAATAAAGTATTTTCTCAGAAACTGTTTCTGCTCCTTTTTCCTTTTTTTTCTTTCTTTCATTTCTCCTTTTATATTTTTTTTGCTACATTCTTTTATTTTCCTCTTTGTGCAGAACTTCACTAATAACATAATAACTGATTATTTAAAAACTTGAATTAGCATATTTTGAATAATTTTGAAATCCTCAAACAATAAACACTCTGCTTCCTATTGTAACACTGACCTTTTGGCATGTGTACTGTTAGTTCTTTCCAGTTCTTATGACTGGAAAGAATTTATGACACTCTTCCTCTCAATTTTGGTTGTGTTTCAGTTCAAATTGGCTGACAGATTTTATTGACAAGAACAGCAGCCACCTTGTTTGCAGAAGCATCTCTGAAGGTATTGTCACATGTGTAGATTTTAGTAAGTATTTATTTAAACACATCTTAATAAAACTAAAGGTCTCTATCCAAGGACTGCATTTAGGATAGACCCTTGGGAAAAATGGACTTAAAAGTATTTCCCCTTGTTGGAGGACTACTATTAATGAAAGTATTTGGTATCTTAAGAGTTGCCCAATGCCTAGCATAGGCTATTCTGGGGTTGCTTAG
The DNA here is from genome assembly GCF_003343005.1 of Rhea americana. Classification (NCBI taxonomy): domain Eukaryota; kingdom Metazoa; phylum Chordata; class Aves; order Rheiformes; family Rheidae; genus Rhea; species Rhea americana. The sequence continues at coordinate 3,807,189 of NW_028186812.1, read as the reverse complement.
CTGTTTCTGATGAAGTACTGGCAATTCATATAAATGTTTGCTGCATTGACTCTCAGTCCTGAAATTACTTTTGAATAGTTCAAGTTGACTAAAACATATTTTTTTTCTAAATGAAGTGTTAGTTAAAAACACAGACAAATGAAATGTTGTTTAGCTCAACATCTGATGATACTGTGCTTATGAGCTTACTATAAATATTCTCTTTTCAGAGACATGGAAAAAATTTGAGTGTACTCACCTTATACCACARCATTATTTATGTGTCTATTTCAATTCTGTTGATGTCAATAGGATGCAAATACTTCAAAATACTTCAGAGTGTGTCAGACTGTGAATGGGGTCTTTGAGTGGGTTTCAGAAACTCAACTGTGAAGGCCAGCATTTATCCACACAGTAAACAACACAGGAAAAAAAGATGAAGCTTATTGGCATTGCACTGCTCATATGCTTTAGTACCAGCCCAATTCTTGTTTCTTTTGGGCTCCAACAAAATCAGAGTTTCACTCGGAGAATACCGGGAGGATGCTGTGCACATCCTTCTGGTTCTGACCTAAAATCAAAACTATTGTTCTACGCATATTGATTACTGGATAAGCAATTCAATAGGACAAATTTATAATTAAATTTACACRTTCATGATTTCAAATAAAAAATATTGCTTTTAAGTGAATTGTTTTTTTCCTTTCTTTCCCAAAAGGAAGATTTTAAAATGAAAACACTTTATCATTTTGTTATTCTTCAGTGTCAAAGGGTTTATGTTATTCATGGTGATAATCATTCCGGGATACTTTCTACTTTTTTTGATCCTTCTCAGTAGCTTTTGAATACCTCAGGAAATACATGTATAAGAAAGTTGTATTTTTAATAGCATGATTTCAACATATCTCAAAAGTGCCTTCTTCATTCTGCTCCMTGACGTAGTTAAAATCAACTCGCTTTTAGAGTCTTTATACACACTATATTTACAAAATATGTGAAGTCACCTGGTAGACTTGCAGAGGGAAAAATCTATGGGTTTCTGTGCCATTTGAGTGGAGTTATACAGTTACAGTTACTTTCAGATTTAACAGAAAATATACTTCTTAGCACTAAACCTTCTGAGGGGATCCAAGTGAACAGCAATAAGGAGTATTTTCACACTTGATTTTTGCACTTCCTTTCCCTCCTCTTAGTTCCTTTTTCCTTTCTAGTACAGTCTACTAAAATGCAAATCCAATACTGTTTATTGATACGGATTCAGACTGAGGAAGGTATTTAGGTTTGTGCRAAAGTTTAAGGCATGTATCTCATGGCTATTACTCCACTCCTCTTGAACGATTTATAGGTATTTATTTATACAGAGTTATGCTAATTAAAAATGTTGCCATCCTAACTATTGTTCATATTCCTAGACATTGCTTCTATCATAGCTCTCCTGAGGATAGATTTTATTAGGCGAAAGCAATGAATCTGTTTTGGGCATGTCTGCTGCATAATAGAAAATATTCATATACAATCTGTTATATCAGCCAAGCTATAGAGCTGGAAATCCCCAACTAGTGAAAAATGAGCAACTGGGACAGGTAAAAATCTTATTGCTTGATCCAGAAGACTTCATCTATCTATGCTGTTTTGATCCTTCCACTCCATGACTCTAACTGAGAAATTACGACTGCAAAAGCTTTGTTGGACTGAGGTCCTAATTAACCTCCTATGCCCCGGGTTTCACTTACAGCAGGAGTTGGTCTGACTCATTCTGTTTAAAGAGCTGAAAGGATACAAGGTTGTATCATYAGATGCAAATTCACTCAGCACTTCTAAATAGCTGCCCTCATTCTTTTGAAATCCTTAGACTAGAAGCTCATTTAGTCATGGCATAGAAAAATTTAGTCTGCTTACGTGTTTCCCTACTTTGCAAAATGTCTCACTGACATGCACAGGGACATATTTAGCATGAAATCTTTCATTGCAGTTTGACCTTAACACTATTCTGGGCACTGGAATGCTTGAATGACAAAACATTGCCCATTAATACAACACTTAAAAATGAGACAAATCTACCCACAAAATGCATTCTTCGTATTCAGATAAATGGACTTTATTTTCAGAGAAATCTTCCAGTGAAATAAGGAATTAATAATATAAAGCAGAAGGTATAATAATTCAGTCTCCCATCAGGTTATTTGCTTTTTATCTGAATTTAAGCCTTCTAGACAACAGCTTCATCTTCTTCTGTCTCTTTACAGCTTTTAATATGTTTTGAGAATACTCTAAATAAATGCTAAAAGAAATCCCAGTACAGAGCTTTGGAGGAGACTCACAGACTGAAGAGAACACAGAAAATTTGCTACAAAGTGTGTCTTACCATGTGCAGAGTGTATGCTGGAACCCCGCTAACCGGAGGTGCAGTGTCAGCTGGGGAGAACTTCAAAGCAGAAAGGGGAAGATGTGCAAGCCATGTTCCTGAGAGATGGGAAAGACAGACCTTGAGGAGAAGTGGATCATCACATCTTCATGTCTCACGGCTACCGAGCAAAGTTTTTTTTTTTTTTTTTTTTTTTTTCATTTGCTGCATGTCAGTGAGCCTTGTATAATACTTAGAGGGTTAACTGTTCTGAGTTGCTCTGTTATGAAACCGGCCATACAGGGCACCAAGTACGCTGGGCTCCTTGTCTAACTTTCTCTTGAGCACTACAGAACATTTGAAGCATGTATTACTTCAGTGACTAATGAGCCTGTCTTACAGAAATGAGAAGATACAGGAGTCAGCGCAACACAGAATTTTGTGATGTAAAGTAAACAACTAAAGTCAAATTCTCTCTTTATATATTCCTATGTACATAAGGAGTAAATTCCCTGAAGTGAATAGGATAATCCTGGTGTAAATATGAAGAAAATTTTGCTTTTTCAGTTCCAGTAAATATTCCCTTAAGAAAATATCTTTAAAGTGTACAGCTGATTGAACTTTGAATGCTAAAATGTTTTCATTATGGAACAAAAAGATTATTTGAAATAGGCTTTTTTACTGTTTCTCTGTAATGTTCAAAATTACTCTGTGGGAACTAGTTCTTTAAAAAACCCCAAAACAAAACAAAGAAAACTCAAATCCCCCACTCCCCCAGAACCTTAGGGGTTCAAATTAAGTCAATCAAAAGCAAGACCTTTTGTGGGCTGAGAGAAAATGTTGTTTTCCTCTGCAATCTGTGACCTCAAATAGGCCCTTTTCTTTCTAATCTGATGCTTTGCATGCTGTGAAGAATGAAATACACTTAATTCTTTGACTCAGCCTCCCTTTATGGCTATATGAAAGAGTACAGGGCGGRTGGAAACTGCAGGTGAAGTTTAGCAAGAAAGAATGAAGCAAAAAGTGGCCTCATGCATGTTCCCCTATTCCTGGGGCTCTTACAAGTATACACACAGCATGGGAGACTACCTGCAGTGATAAAAATCAAGGATTAGAAAAAAACTAAGCTCTGGAATAAGAAGGGAAGTTATTCACATTTTGTGTGCTTAGTGTGGAAGAGGATCTTGCTGTGACTCTAGGACTACCTCTTCACTCTCCATGGCCTTTCCACAACAGCACTCACACCATTTCCCCCTTAACATGACTTACAGGAAGCTGCAGCTCCTTTCTGTGCTATTTGGCAAGGCAAATTGTTGTGCGGATGTGCTGGCTATTTGGTTGCTTCTCAGAGAACTTCTCTACTGGATAATTTCTTACCTTACTGTTCTTGATACAAACGTTTCAGGACTCTGGGATAAATCAAATGACTTTTAGCCACTTCTGCTCTTGAGAACTAGATTGACCATATCTATACTGGTAAATGAAATGAGCCAAGGGCCGTACTGTGGAACAAAACATGATGAAATAATTTTATCCCCTGAAATAGGATGTATGCACGAAGACAGCTTATTGGKAATAGTGTCTGCTGCATGCTAAACTGAATCCTCTTGAAAATGAGTGAAAAGATATTTCACAGATCTTCTAACAAATTTAAATTGTAGACCATTATTTATAGCATCCAGGAAAGTTTCTGGGCAGTGTTTAATCTACTAGCGGATGTACAGCCATAGAAGACCTGGAGATTGTCTCATCATGACAAGTATTTATTTACAACCAGTATTTTCCTCTTCTTTTTCCCTAAAATTCCTTGTAAATATCAGACTCCTTTTTTGTATTCTTCTGAGAATGCTCAGTGCTTTCTCCCCTCTGCCCCCAGTACAAATCATATTTTTAAGACCATTTCCTTATCCTAGTGCTTAGTGATTGAGATGTATAATTGAAGAARATGGATATATAAGTTACAGAATTCTCTCTGCTAGCAGCCAATATAATAGAAGATCATATTGTTTTCATGTGAAATCTCTATTTGCTTTCTTAAYTTCACAAGAAGTAAAGAAAAATCTAATGGAAGTCACCTATCTGAGACAGTACAACAAGTTCTTTATGGAAAATTATCATCTCTCCTCTGTGAGCTACAGACTCCAGAGAAGTGGGATTTTCTTCATTTACTGTTAATAACTGTGTGGGGTTCTCAGGTGCTTCAGCCCACAACCTGAAATTACATTTACCTGTCCCTTTTCATAATCTCTGAAATCTAATTTTGCTTCATCTTCCTATTAAGTTCATCTATCTGGGCCTGAGAGAATGGTGTTTTGTGGAATATGGACCAAGAGCTGAGCTCTGAATAGGAGGCCCTTCRAACGGTGCGTCTGAAGACCGAATCACCAGTCACTTTCAGAAAGCTCTTTCTTCCAGTGGAAACATGGGACAGGACTAAACTTTGTGCATTGGGATTGGAATAAGCAGAGGATGAGAGAYGTACAAAGTTGGAAAAGGGAGATTTTCCAAGGTCACACTGCCAGTGGGAGACTGGTACAGGTTTCCAGCATTCTYGTGTGCTAACCTTTGTGCCTTTTCAGGGTTCTGCCAGCACCGTTCAAGATTTTCTTTGAGAAGCAGTATTTTGTGGCATGTGGCATCCTTATTTCAGGAATAATAAAGGCAAATCACAAGCTGTTTTTTTAAGCTATGTYATATGTCACCTTTTTCTAAAAATGTATGACATTTTCACTCCACTCCACATGTCTCAAAGTAGTGCAGTCACCTCAGATTTATTTATTTATTTATTTATCRATWTATGTACTCCTTATTCTCCCAATAAAAAATGCTGTAACATGATTCTGTGATTCTATGATAAATAATTGCACTTGAATTAGTAGCAGGCATCAAACTGCAAGTCAAATACTTATTAAAGAAAGATCTGTTACAATTATTACTGGACGAATGGACTCAGGAATGAATATGTTCATTGGCTATATGCTTCTGTTCTATACATTCATATCTTGCATTATGCTTATATTTGTTTTAACCTAGGATGGATCTAGACTTCCTTTAAACTTTTTTCTAAAGTTATGATATGGAGTATTTGGCAAAAAAGTAGAAAAAATGAAAGTCAGTCAGAGAAGGGACAGAAATTGATGGGTGTTTGTAATTGTGTACCTACAAATATCTATGCTGCTCTTTCATGATCATATCTAAGTTATCTGGAAGATCTATAATACAATAAGAAGTATCAGTCTCCTCATTACCAACACCCCCGAATCTGCTCTTATGTGATCCTCTTTCTGCTGTGAAATGCAATGCATTTATGATGTGTCAAGGATACAGTTGTGTGTGATGAGTTCATGAAGAGTTCATGAAGAGACAAATAACTTGTAAATATTTATCTCTTAGAAAACAAAACCTTTTTAGCAACATTTTTGAGTACAAGCAATACATAATGACTAAATGGTAAACAAAGAAGTAACCAACTAGAAGTACTTCTCTTTATGAGACTCTTTGCTAGCAATGCCTAAAGAACAAGCAGGTTTCAACCTCTAGAGACTGTTGCATGTTCAAATTGCCAAGTCACAATGGCATTTTCATTAAAAAATCATTTCAATTAATTTTAGATATTGACAAATTTTGTGTCTGTTCTGCTTTGTGTGTTGAGATTTCCTCTATAGCAAATGAAAAAAAAAAAAAAAATCCAGGCATCTCCAACAAGAGATTCTCCCCTGAATCATGGACATTTTAAGATGTTCATTAATAGAATCTATATTCCCCTAATAGCTAACAGGAAAACTGAGATGACATTTACACCAGATGCTTGACTTTGGGCTCCCTGAAGATGAATCCCTCCCAAAACTTACTGAATAAATAAGAACAATTATATTACACAAGAAAATAAAAGTGTTTCTTAWTTAAGGTATAAATTCTTGATCAGCAGCAAAGGAAACTTTCCTAACAGTGTCTTGACAATATTCTCAACTCACACAATTATTTTCATAAACACTATGGGAATGTCCATGTTAATTCTGTCTTCAGAGTCTTAGAGATGACTTTTCGTTATGGATTTGGTGAGGTGGAAGCTTACTTTAGACTTTAGACTTGATGCAGACTGCCAGATTCAGAGTACAAAATCTCTTTATCTGAGCCATTAGCTAATAATTGAAACAAAATCACTCTGGTCATTACCAACTCTCAGATTTAGGCCAGTGACAATGAAAGAAATTGTTCCAGTTCCCCAAATCACACTGACTACAGCTTACATGTTTTATCTGAAAAATAAATAATATCATAGGCTTCCTGATGTGCAGAGAAACTCATGGGGGTCATCTAAGGTAGAAGATGTGGTAAGTTACCCAAAAGCTGGTACCAGGATGACTCCTGTCCCATACTGACAGCAGATGTCAGTATTTCTTAAGGGTAATGTGTATTAGAAAGGAGAAAGTGCCTCGATACCTTGAACAGGATTCTGGATGCTTGTGAGCACTCCAAGTGATCTAAATTTGTGAGCAACAGATTTTGTTGATTTCATCACCTTATTTAAAACACATTTTAAAAATGTGTTGAAGGTGTTTGATACTGAACCAAAGGAGTAACAACTTAAATTTAAGTATAGGCTCAATTCTGAGCAGTGCTGCGTAGCCTGAGCTCATGTATGGCTTTAACTGGGGTTGGAGGAATGAGTTACAGTCATTTCTAAGCAACTTCTTTTGAAAAACACTCAGTGTGGGTATGATCCTGGGAAAAGGAGGTCAATGAACCTTGTTACATCTTGGAAATACACCAATTCACCTTGGAAAATTAGGTCAATACACAAAGTAAGCTGCTAATCTCAGATGGAGGTGAAAAAGACTATATAAGCTTTTAAAACGTAGGTTATTAAATATAGGATAAAAACTGAATATAAATATTTCAAAGCATATGATCTTATTGCCAAACAACTTTCAAATGCTCGTGTAAGAAAATGGGTTTTCATCCAAATAATTCAGCCCTTATGTCATTTACTCAAGTACATAGACCTGTTGAAATCTTTGAGACTACTCCTCTGAATAAATATATATAAATCAAAATATATTAAAATTCAGCATAACAGTCATAGAATCTTCCCTTATATCATATTGTCTTGAGTGACATGTTGGATAAACACGTTATGCGTATACCAGCTGAGGATCTGGCCCAATGCCGTAGYTTATCAAAGGAAGATAAATTTATATTCACTTCAAGGATCAGCTCAAAATGTACCTAGAAACTGCTGATACTTACTGAGAATAGGGAATCTGGATCATAAAATCTGTTGTAGTACCCACAAAAACCAAGTATAAAACGAATGTAGTTTCAGCTACCACTCAACATTAAGGTCACACCAGAAATATTGTGCACTTTTCTAAAATACTGTTTAATTAGGAGTGTATTTGTACCTGGTATCAACAAAAACGTGATTGCAACCTTCTTATACCGAGAAAATCAATTATGCATATCAAATGAAATGGACACAATTTAAAGATATATTTGATTTATACAAAGCTAATTGTTTACTAGGATTTCTAGCACATGTACCATACCTGGATTCATTATATGTAAAGTCAGAAAACACTTTTTTGTCTGAAGAATCCCCAGCAGAGGGAAGAATATAGAATTATAGGCTTTCTTTGGGACTCTTCAGCCTCTTGCCAGTGCAGAGCTGTACTTAACAGCATATTTTCTCATTTTGTTTATCTGGTGTTTCTCTCCTTAATGCTTTAAAGAGTTGATTAATAAAAGGTAATTTCTCCTTTTAAAAATGTTTACATGCTTTAATCAAGTTGCTTCTCAATCTTCTAAGCTAAATATCTTGAGCTCTTTAAGTGTCTCACAGTCATTCTCCAGCCTTTACATCATTTTTTGCAGTTCTTTTTGACTTCACAATGTCCTTTTGTGGACTGAAACCAGATAAACCTAGAATCAAAAGGTCTGGTGAACTGAGGGGAATACATCGATTACAAATTCAGTATGAATTCAGTACTGATATTCTCAAAGTATTGTCATCTGWATAACAAAATATCTTAAAATGTTCTGCCCAAAATAATTACTTTAAATATATAATTTATGAGGCTGATGTAGTGTCGACTGGAATGGGTGAAGTGAGCCTCAATCTATCATGTTTTGAGGCTGTTTAAACATCACATACTTGAAATTGTATCTTGAGCTATTGTTTGCCAACATATGTGAAAGATTCCCCGCTCCCCCCAAAAAAAGCCAAACAGTAAAACTAAAAATGGGTATAAACAGAAAGAGAGTAATGCAAGTGCAATGTTTGGTATACTCTGTAATAAATGCCATCAAGGTCACTCAGCTATGGCAACCTAGCTTGAAGTCTATGTTCTAATTTTAGTACATAGAGTAAATAGAAATAATCATAATCAATAATTAATAATCATAAAACAAAATCATTTTCTAAGTGCAATCTTTGTGTAACACCACTGACTGATTCTCTTTATTAGGAACAAAATTGACTACATGAGTTTAAATGACAGATTACAGATTTAAACATTTATATTAATTCTGACAGCTCAGCCAGATGTTCCCCTGCATTTGCAGATATCTCACCTCCATGAGATAGGCTCAGTTCTGCTTACAAGCTGTGGCTAGGATATTGCTTCTTTTGTCTGGGAGTAGGATTAACTTTCCTGATTTTTAAGGACAACCCTCTCAGCAGTTTAAAAGCAAAGGGTAGATATGGGAAAAGTTTTCTAAACAGTCTTGTCAGGTCTTAATAGGATCAGAATGATTACCTCTCCAATCACACTAAAAGTGCACCCTTAGAGAGATTTTTCTCCATGTTATTTATACATAGATAAGTCCTCAGTTGCAGTTTGAATCAACCGCAAGAACTTTGACATAGTGGAAGTTTGCACAGTGAAGAGGATGTTATGGCATGTGTAGTCTGTAGTCAAGAAATAGGCTTTTATATAGGGTCTCTGCAATGGTATAGGCTTTACACTATCTCCATCACCCTAGTTTTTGTTTATAAGTGAAAAGAAATGATATCCAGAGAGCAGTGATCTCTTCTAGGGTAGTGGACAGTTCTCACAGATCAAACAGGCTGGGCTGCTCCGACAAGTACACCACAGATTTGGGAAGGGAATCAAGGAGCAGTGGCCATCCAACCTCTGCTTTTCTCCTTCAGCCAAGCAAGAACATTCTCCTTGAAGCCTGCCAAAAAGTAAGTATAATCAAGTCAAACTACAACCTCAGGAAAGATAGCAAAAACCTCAATTCCAACAGACAACTGTAAATGAAACAAGCAAGGTATTTTTAAGTCTTGTCTGCTCCGTTGAAGTGATGGGCAGTCTACCATCCTCCTACTGGTCGTGCTTGCTACAGGCGTGTCACATCTCAGTGAGAGACTCTGCTGGGGAAAATGCAGGGACTATTCTCACACRAAATTAATATACAAGTGCACACACATATATGTACTAATACTTTGTGCATAGACACACACACATATTCATGTATGTTAGGTGAAAGGAAATAAGTTTTTCCAGACCATTTAATACATAGTCACTATCACACACGAGAGGCTCCTCAGCTGTTACTCTCAAAGTCATCAGTGCAGAGTTCAACATGCATAGCTTATTATTTACTGATAAAATAGGTCGTGAAACTATCAGAATCACTTYACAAGCAAACAAAACAATATTTGTCACACAATGCAAGAGAAAAAAAAAAGATTTGTAAAGTCACAGTAATGCTCTCTGTACATGTCTAGAGAAATCACCTTTTGTATTTTGAATATAACATATGAATTGAATTCTTTAGCCAAGGCATTCCACTGATAACATTTGTATTTGCGAAAAAGAATGGAAGATTCTCCAGCTGCTCTGTTTGGACATCCATTCTTTAACTCTGTGCACAATATTCTTGCCTCCATTCTGATGCCCTTGCATGAATTTAAGGAATTTCTCACAACAAAAGGCCAGTTCCACCAATCCTGATAAATTCTTGGTGTGCTTCATAATATTAAGTATTAGATAATGACTACAGGGAACAGTCAGTCAAAAAAGTAGATTTTGTGTTATGCTCTGTTACTTAGTCTTTCAACCTTGAGCAAATCACTTTGACTAGAATTAAAATTAAAATGTAGAAAGGCTAAGACCTGAGCAAGCAGTTGTGAAGGTTGAATGGATCCCTGAATCTGGAATAGGGAGACTATAATAAGGGAATTTCTTATTGTTTTCTTTCAAAAATGTAATTAGGGAAAACTAGATTCTGAAAAGCTTATCTTCTTGAAAGTTAATTAGCATATATCAAAGAGATAAACTGTGGATATGAGAATATAGCAGCTATAAAATTATCCCGAAAACAGTAACATGCTTCCTTGGCCGTGCTATTGGCTAAAACAGAAAATAGATTAGATTGAGAAAATTGGGGTTTTTTTTTGAATATCTGACTTTCAGATGTGATAACTATATACAAAATATCAGATAATACTAATATAGGTTTGTCCTGCATTTGAAAGAATAATCTAAATAGCCTACCAAAATAGGTGCTACCTTGTATTGAATAAATATAATTTTGAGAAAAATAAATATGTAGAACTTTTAAAATACAGTATAAAAGGCACAGCCAGTTAGTTCAAAGCTTTTCAGCTTAGGTAAAATTGAGTGTAGCCGTCACACAGGAGCAATTGGAAGGCTGGGGAGGAACTTCTCCAGTTCCTCCATTCCTCATGGCATGAATTGGTAAAGGGCTTTTGGAACAGAACTGTGGAGGGTCAGGGAGAGTATTTTGAATATGAACCTGACCATGAGGCTGAAGTTGCTCTTGTTTGGCCACTTTGTCTTCTGCTTGATAAGATGCAAATGCTTTGACTTTCATGAGCAAAGAATGTTCATTTATGCCTTGGCTTTTCCTATGTGAAGAGAAGTGAGTTTCAGTATGACAGCCAACRTGTCTCTGGGTGGGGTTTGTAACAGAAAACACTAAAATTTATCAATAGTTAATGATAAAGAGATCATCATGCTCCATACTCACCACAACTATTTCTGTGGGAAGTTAGGAACCTATGTAGGCATTAGCTTCAGGAAAGTAGAGGAGCTTCTTATTTTATTTTAGGATCCTAACCCTGAAGTTATGCAAAAATAGTTTTTTGAATCATTATGTTTATGTATCATTTTGTCCCCCTTCCTGATATTAGCATAAGACAGGAAGCTATATGAACATGGGATTTAGAGATCCAGGCTCCTGCCTACACTTACAACTCACGGCATAGTCTCTGAATGTGGATGATTGATTCTTAGTTATCTTTTAATGTACTACTGTCATATAGAAGATATTTTCTGGACAAGCAAGAAAATATCAGAAAAGCTTCCAACTGTGCTGTGGAGGAATCAGACATAATCAGTAGTCCTACTGAAAACATTTCCAAGAATTTGGAAATTCTCTCTACACCAAGACTTAAAAAATTCCAGGTTCCAGTGGCAGAAAATTTAGAGTAAGCCCAAGATACTAAAGCACTAAAGTAGATGTAACTATATTTCTTCGGCTTGTGGTTTGCTGCAGATTCTGCCCGACAAGATTATCAACGTTAGCTGCCTACAGCTGAGATCCTATTCCTAAGCAGATGATTATATAACATTTAGAGAAATCTACATATGGCATTTTGTTAACAGTTGATAATACAGTACATTTTAAAAGAAAAAAATTTTTTTTATTTAAAGTTCTTATATTTTCAATTTAGAGAGATGATCAAATGACACCATTCATGCTCATTCAGTTTTATTCAGACTCAAAGCAAAAGTAGAGTAATTGCTAGAACCAGGTAATCATTATGAGATCCCATTTGTTTACAAAGAATGTACTCCTCCCTTTTTCCTCTGGTGAAGCAAGAATCAAATATCCATTTTTTTATTTAGCATCCCATGTTGGTTTGGAACCAGACTTTTCCCCTCGAAAGCATCTTGTTGTTTTGCATTCTGTTATTTTTTCTTAATCTTTTTTTTGGCTTAATAACCTCTTCTTCAGGTGGCTATGTCTCATATATCTTCTGCCAGAACAACACACAGGCATGACTTTGTGTCTGATCTTCCGTAGAAGCCCTTCAAGCAGATTCCTCCATTTCTAACTGGCCTCTTCTATACGATGTGTTAGGTTCRTACCTCCTCTACTGTTCGGAGTTTAACACTGTCTACCTTTACCCTGAAAAAAATCTGACTATTCTATGGTCCAAAAGTAGTAACACATAATATGACACATAACATCCCACATAATATTCCAAATGTTGAATGGGAAGAGACACCATGCAGTGAAATACTAGTCTCATCGCTGAGTTCTCCTAATTGAGTTTGGCCCGACCTTCCAAAAAACCTCACAGAAATACTAGGAAACTAGTCCTAGCTCTGCAGGACTGCAGATTCCATCACGTTAACAAAATGTAAAAAAGGAATAACGATCGATCAATCCACATAAACCATTTAATGTAGGCCTCCAGGTCAGCAACCCTCATAAGTAATCAATATCTCAAACAGTACACTGCAGGGAATTAGAAAACTGCGTAAACTGGAAAACAGGCAAAATATGGTTCTTTGATGGGAAAATTTAATGGGCAAACAATGTATTTCTGCAAAAATTGAAATTCCTTAGATATTGATCCAGTATATGATCCTTATTATAGTCAGTTTAGTGGTAACAAATGTATGAAAATCTATGGGCAGTCAATTACCAGGACAAAGTGCTCAGACTTTCTGACCGTAAAAAGATGGCAAAACCACTAACAAACGCAGTTACATTCTTTACTGAAGTCTTCTCACAGGAAATGCGAATTTCAGGAATGGATCTGAAACAGGTCTCTGGTAAATTTATGGATATTAACATGGGAAGCAAGAACAAGAAGTAGCAAAGAAGAAAGCATGAGTTGGGTTTGCAAAATAAAATGCGTAAGCAATGAAAGCTGACAGCAAGGACTGACTGAGATAATAGTTAACCTCTTGAAAGCGGATAGGGATGATTGCATCAACTGAAGGACTAAGAAAGACCTGAATACCATACAGGTCACTGAACTGAAAAAGTAATTATCTTCACAGCACAGATCAGAAAGCATAGCAGTCACACAAAATCCTCAAGAGCCCTTTCAAACAGAAGACACTAGAGATGCTCAGGAGTAACACTACTAAATCCTGCAAATTTTTACAGGTATGTTTAAGTATTGAGAATTCTTTCAAGGTCCTCTRCCAATATCAGGTAGTCTACTTCACTTCTGATTTGTTTTTGTTTTTGTTTTTACTTCTGATCCATTCTTATTTAAACATAGACATTCACTTAGCAATGTCCCAACTTGCTTTCTAGACCTGCTTGGTTTTCTTGTTCACTATTTAGTTCAATTTCTTCATCTGATACTCCAACTCCATTTTATTTTTCCCACACAATATTGAATTCTGATAAAAGATTTACTTATGYCTTCCATTACACCTTGAGTGTTTCAGTGTTAAAATATTGGGTAAAAATAAAATTTAATAAATGTGGTGTGTCTGAAGAAGCACAATGTACACATATACTCCATAATCAGGCTTGAATCGGGCAAGATACGAAACACACTGGATTCCATCTGTTTAAGGATGAAGATGGTATTGTATCCAAGCATTTCTCCTAGAAATCCAAGAGAACATTAGAGGTGGAATGGAAGGACTATGCATTTGCCAAAAAACAAATCATTTTTTAACGATAATATTACTAAAATATTGTGATAAAAATTTCTCAGYAGCCTTGGTTGCAGTGACCATGACATGGTGGAGTTCAGGATCCTGCAGGAAAGAAGTAAGGCAGCAAGMAGGATTGCAACCCTGGACTTCAGGAGAGYRGACTTTGGGCTCTTCAGAGACCTGATTGGTGGAATCTCATGGGTTAAGGCCCTAGAAGGAAGGGGGGTCCAGGAGAGCTGGCTTCTATTCAAACATCACTTCCTYCARGCTCAAGAGYGGTGCATCCCTATGAGTAAGAAGGGCAGCAAAAGGGGCAGGAGACCTGCATGGGTGAGCAAGGAGCTCTTGGCCAAATTCAGACAGAAGAAGAAAATACACAGAATGTGGAAGAGGGGACAGRCTACTTGGGAGAATTATAGGAATGTAGTCAGAGTATGTAGAGATGTGGCAAGGAAGGCTAASGCCCAGCTGGAATTGAGTCTGGCAAGGGATGTCAAGGACAACAGGAAGGGCTTCTTCAAATACATCAGCAGCAAGAGGAGGACTAGGGAAAATGTGGGCCCGCTACTGAATGGGGCAGGGGCCCTGGTGACAAGGGATACAGAGAAGGCAGAATCACTGAATGCCTTCTTTGCTTCAGCCTTCACTGCTAGGGGCAGCCCCCAGGAATCCCAAAACCTGGACATGAGGGAGAAAGTCTGGAGAAGGGAAGATTTTCCTTTCGTTGACGAGGAAAGGATTAGAGACCTTCTGGGCAGGCTAGACATCCACAAATCCATGGGCCCAGATGGGATGCACCCACGGGTACTGAGGGAGCTGGCGGATGTTGCTGCCAGGCCACTCTCCATCATCTTGGAAAGGTCGTAGAGAACTGGAGAGGTGCCTGAGGACTGGAAGAAAGCCAGTTTCACTCCAGTCTTCAAGAAGGGCAAGAAGGAGGACCCAGGCAACTATAGGCCCATCAGCCTCCCCTCCATCCCTGCAAAGGTGATGGAACAGCTCCTTCTGGATGCCATCTCCAGGCATATGGAGGAGAAGAAGGTGATCAAGAGTAGCCAGCATGGATTCATCTAGGGGAAATCCTGCTTAACCAATCCGATAGCCTTCTGTGATGGAATGACTGGCTGAGTAGATGAGGGGAGAGCAGTGGACATTGTGTACCTTGACTTCAGCAAGGCTTTTGACACTCTCCCATAACATCTTCCTAGAGAAGCTCAGGCAGTGTGGGTTAGACGAGTGGACAGTGAGGTGGATGGAGAACTGGCTGAAAGGCAGAGCTCAGAGGGCCGTCATCAGTGGTATGGAGTCCAGTTGGAGGCCTGTGACTAGTGGCGTCCCCCAGGGCTCAGTACTGGGTCTCATCCTGTTCAACTTCTTCATCAATGACCTGGATGAGGGGACAGAGTGCCTCCTCAGCAAGTTTGCTGATGATCCCAAGCTGGGAGGAGTGGCTGATACACCTGAGGGCTGTGCTGCCATTCAGGGAGACCTGGACAGGCTGGAGAGCTGGGTGGAGAGGAACCTCCTGAGGTTCAACAAGGCCAAGTGCAGAGTCCTGCACCTAGGGAGAAATAACCCCAGGCACCAGTACAAGCTGGGGGCTGACCTGGTGGAGAGCAGCTCTGCAGAGAAAGACCTGGGAGTGCTGGTGGATGACAAGTTGACCATGAGCCAGCAATGTGCCCTTGTGGCCAGGAAGGCCAATGGTCTCCTGGGGTGCATCGGGAAGAGTGTTGCCAGGAGGTGGAGGGAGGTGATCCTGCCCCTCTGCTCAGCCCTGGGGAGGCCTCATCTCGAGTGCTGTGTCCCATTCTGGGCTCCCCAGTACAAGAGAGACATGGAGCTACTGGAGAGAGCCCAGCGTAGGGCTACAAAGATGTTCAGAGGGCTGGAGCACCTGCCCGATGAGGAACAGCTGCGAGAGCTGGGCCTCTTCAKCCTGGGGAAGAGAAGCCTGAGGGGGGATCTTATCAATGTGTACAGGACATGAGACAGAACAARAGGCACTGGGCAGAAACTGAAGCACAGGAAGTTCCGCCTGACCGTGAGTGGGAATTTTTTCCCTGTGAGAGTGACAGGGCACTGGTACGGGTTTCCCAGAGTCTCCTTCTCTGGAGATCTTCAATGCCCACCTGGATGCAACCCTGTCTAACATGCTCTAGGTGACCCTGCTGAGCGGGGAGGTTGGACTAGATGATCCCCAGAGGTCCCTTCCAACCCTACTGATTCTATGATTCTACGATCTAAAAACAAAGAATTATGTACCTAGAATGGGCCTTTCAAAATACTCAGCATTGWCTGAATTTTCTGTTAGTGAAGTCACTACGTCTTACAAATGATTTCAGAAGTAAGATAGAATTAAAATAACAGCAAGTTTTTCTAAGAATGTCTTCAAAATTTTGAAGTTCTAGTTTTGGGCAGATTGAATAAATACAGTATATCAACCCTAAGGTATATGAAATGGGAAAAAAGAAACATCRAAATTATTACTTTACTGGTTTTGTCTTACTTCACATGTATTGATGAAAGAATAAAGGTATGAAATCTCAAAGCAGAAAGTATGYGCATGTTTAAAATCTAGAGTTAGGCATGTAGAAACTATTGTCCTTGGTAATATCAACAGTTTACCTAAATTGCCTGTGCTGATAGCATCAGCATGAATTGCCTCATGAACATGTAAGAAGAATAGCATCAGAGAATRATTTTTAAAAAATATATTAATATCTGTGTTTTTGGTATCTTTTCTATTCTAATGAAGTAGAAGCTWATATGAATGATATATTTGTGTGTGCATATATGCATAAAAGTGCTAAAAATGTCCTGAATTCTTCTTGTTCTGCTGATTATTGGAAAGAGAAAAACATACTCTCCAGTWTTGAGCTGGAGAACTTACTAAACTGACAATATCTACTAAAGTTAAATTAATAATAATTTTAAAGTTAAAACTTCTGATTAAAAAAAAAATCCAGAATTGAACACATTGTGTCTGAGTAATGCAAATAATATCATTAGCCCACATATCAAACTTGTACTGACTAGAGATACTCATAAGGTCTGAGTAGCTGAATGACTAAAATGCTAACATATTTATGCTTCTTGATGAGCATAGAAAGTGTTATCATGCAGAAAGAAACTTCAGGATTAAGGCTTGATAAAGTGAAAAAGCATGAATTGTTCTTATTTGCAATCTACAGAAGATTCTTATAAATGCCAAAGTTCCAAACAATATTACATATAGATAATATTTGGGAGAGACTGAGAGTTTGCATGTCGCATCAAAGATAACAGAAGCAATCAGAAGTACTTGCACAGTTGAGGGGCTTATTGGGATTACAGAGACCTGACGGGATGGCTCACACGACTGGAGTGCTGGAGTGGATGAATACAGGTTTTTTAGGAAAGATAGGCCAGAAAGATGACAGTGAGGGGTTGCAGATGAAGGAGCATCTCAAATGCAAGGAGCTTTGCTTTGGAAGAGGTGATTGAGAGCTTATGAATCCAGATCAGAGGACAGACCAATATGGATAATATTGTGGTGGATGTCTGCTAAGACTGCCTCACCAAAAGGAATTAGATGAAGCTTTATTTAAACAACTGGAAGAAGCCTCATGGTACTTATGGGGGGACTCGATATTTGTTCAAAGGGCAATATCTTTGAACAAACAATTCAGATTTCTGGAGTGTGTTGATGGAAGTGGTTGATGACCTGACTAGGGGTGATTCTATGCTTCAGTATTTGCTCTCAAGCACATGATTGATGAACTAAGTAGGAGTCATCCTCTGCTGGATCTATTTCTCAAAAAAAAAAAAAAAAAAAAAAAAAGAAGAAGGAGAGAAGTACTTTTGAGGGATGCATAGGTCAACGGCAGCCTTGGCTGCAGCAGCCATGAGACAATGGAGTTAAAAATCCTGACAAAAGTGGTTAAGACAAGTAAAATTACCATTGACTTCAGGAGAGTGTATTTTGGTTTGTTCAGAGATTTGTGTGGCAGAATCCCATGAAAGACTGCCCTGAAGCACAAAAGGTTCCAGGAAAGTTGATTGATTTTCAAGGACAGCCTCTTTAAAACACAGGAATGGTTCTCTTCTGGGAGGAAGACAATAGGACAAGCATGGAAGAAAGCCAGCCAGAATATTCAAARATTATTCAGTCTTAAGAAGAGAAAACTTAAGGGATATCTAATTGTGAACTGCAACWATCTAATGTAAGAATTGTAGATAGCAATTAGAAGGTTGTAGAGAAGAAAGAGACAGATTCTTCTCGGAGTTGCATAATGATAGGACAAGAGAAATGGGATATATTGGAAATCAGCAAGCTCCAGTTAAATAAACGCAAAAAAAAAAAAAAAAAAATCACTATGAGGGTGACTCCAGGGAGGCTACAGAATCTCCATCCTTGAATACAGTCAAAACTTGACTGGGCAAGACTTGGGCAACAAGCTGTCCCTACTTTTAGCAAGTGGTTGGACTAGATGATCTCCAGAGGTCCCTTCCAACCTAAATTATGCTATTTTGCTGTAGTGAAAAATTCCCCAGAAAGGTTACTGGTATTATAGCACTTACTTTTTTTCAGAAAATGGTGGACAACACATCTACTACTGGAAACTACAGGGGCTCAGAACCCCAAACCAACAAGACATAGCATATGATATTATGATATAGGMTATGATACTATGAGAGAGATCTGAACAGAAGTGGATGAAAACACACTAGTTTTCTACATGCTTTAGTCAAAGCAGAGAAATAAGCACTTTCAAAGAATGCTCTATATGCATATCCTCTGAAATAAGTCATTCACTAGCAATGTTTATTTATTTCCTCTTCAAATTCTAAAGTAAGTGATTAGTTTAGACATCTAGAGAGCAGTTGTCTAAGGTTAGATGGAATGGGTCTGAGCCACATTGCATGAAAACAGATTAAACAGCTAAGGAACTAAATATGGGAACATGAATTTTTGAGTTTATTTACTGTTGTATGTTCTTTCTCACAAACATTGCTGTTGAGTAGGGCACATAAACAAGTCTGTAAGCAAAAATCAGAAGGCATACTTGGCATTTACTGTCAGAGTTCAGCCTTAACAAGAATTCACACGTTCAAAGTTGATTAAAAAAACCCAATAAACTAACAGGAAATTTAAAATTGAAGTGAATTTAAAAATATATTTTTCTCTAAAGTCACTTAAGGTACACATGTTGACATCTTTTGATTTTTGTTTTTAGACTTTCAACTTCCTCTAGTACCTAAACATTTAATGCAATTGGATGATTAATTTAGGTGATGATGGTTACATATTAGCTACCAATAGGGCTCTCAGAACACCCCAACATTGTGTGGAGAGGAAAGGGTAAAGAGACAGCAGAAGTTATCCATAATCACATTACAGATTGCCCCTTAYATTTTATTACAATTCCCTAAAACTAAAAATATCTGTGTAATTAAATTTATCGACTTGTCTTCAAATAATAAAAAAAAAATATTTTAACCTGGTTTTCAGATGCATGGAGACTTGAAATCATGCAATACCTCAGGTAGAGTTTAAAATATCTTAACAAATATTTGTTAGATTATTGGCTTGTGAAACTTCTTAGTGGTATGCGTAGATATAGGCTTCTTTAGTATACTCCTGGCATGAAAAACTTCATCACTGTGGTTTMACTGAATCATGAGAAACTCTTTGCACCTTCATAAAGGATCATAGAATGGTAAGGTTGGAAGGGACCTCTGGAGGTCATCTAGTCTAACCCTCAGCATAGCCCCGTATCGGGGTTGAACCCACGACCTTGGCATTAGCAGTACCATGCTCTAATCAACAGAGCTAAACCTACTTAATTTAATAAAATTTACCAAGCTGCATATTTCTTTTTGTTTGTACAGTAGATAAAAGCAAATATGCATCTTCCAGATGGATGTTCCAGCTATTGGATCTGCAGAAATTCATTCTTCTGGGAGATACTGTCTGAGGAGAAGTTGACAAGTGATTTCTCTTGCAACTGTTAAGTGTTGTGCCAATACACCTAGCAGAGGTAAGTCAAACAAGACCAGCACAAACATAGAAATGCAACCAGTATATAAATATTTGTATTTCCRGTATTTTCATCTATGTCTTTGTAAAAATAGATTAAATGCAAACATACACCACTAGCTATATTCAATATCTACAAAAACTTGTAAGTGTAGCTAATGTTAMGATTAGAAGAGATACCTACCTACTCATTATTTTATTTTTTTCTCTGTTCAACCAGTAGAGTTAACTTTTGGTGACTGACTATTACTCTTTACTGCTGTGCATAAAAATTATATCACAGAAAGTCCGAGTCTCAGATCCCCTATSTCATTAAATACTTCATGCTGGACTCTGCCAGTTAGATCTAACTGCTACCGAGGACTGAGATCTTAAAAACTGAAAGATTTCCTTGTATGGTATATAGAGTTTCCCAGAACTGCTGTAATACTAAAAAGAAAAGCTAGATGTGAACCATCAAGATGAATTAAATTTCTCTTTATTTTAACATACAGAAATTAGAAGCAGAAATAAAGGAAACACAAACAGGGAATGTATGCTAACTAATAAGCTCAGTATCTRTATAGTAACTGTATATCAAGACAGCTGATTAAAGAGATTAGATGAGCCATTTCCCTAGGATTTTAACATCTTTCATACTGATTTATTCCTCAGCTGAGGCCATGTTTACTTGGCAAGCCGAGGTAAAGCACAGCCCAGCTCTCCTTGGCAGTGGTAAAGAAACTGCAACAAATAACAAATACCGGTGGTAACCRGTAAAAGTTTATTTTATGTTCCTAAGTGTATCTTGCAGTCAAGAGTGTGTTTTTCTTGTCTATTCTGCTTATAGTGGTTAATAATAGTGGTTAAAGGAATGTTGTAGAGAGATTGACATGGTCCCTGATGCAAGGAAAGTAAGGGAATTCTCTGTATAAATGAGCATTAATGCCCATCAGCATCTTTCCCCAGCTGCACAAGCCACAGCCTGGAGCTCTCAGCCCCCCGAGCCTCTTGCTTTGGTTCTACCTGTACAGTCAATAGTTATATAGTTGTCTAGGGAGGAAATGAATGGCTTACTGGTTACCATTTGTAGATTATCACTTGCCAGTATTTATTATCACTTGCAATCAGCACACACAGAAGATCATAACTGCATCCCTGAACTGATTCCACCACTGTAGGCTAGATTTGTAAAATGTCTGTTTTACCGCAAACTCATTAAAATCTAGTGTTTCTTTCAAAAGGTCAGGGAAACCTAACACCAAAAGRGTGCTAAGGTCATATTCTACTTTATGTGTCCTTCTGCTAGGGGAAGAGAAAAAGAGCAATATGTCTCAGCAAAGAAAAATGATATTGGTTCAAGTGATGTATTATGAAAGTTGACTACCTTCTCTGAACAGGAACATGCTGTCTGGGATGTAGTTTACCTTCCTATGGACAGCTTTCATGAGCTAAAATTTTTCATGGAGAATTTTATGTATGACTTTTCTTTCTGGAATTAAGCTTATATCAGCAAGGAAACGTTCCCAAACATTTAAAGAAGAATGCAAAAATGCCCTTCTATAGGTMAAGTCTGACCATACTGCGAGAGAAATGATATAGCAATGTGTCCAGATAAAACTTTCAAMTCAGCACGTGTAAATTATCCACACAAAGACTTAATACATCTGAATAAATGAACTTTCTTATCCACTGCACACCTAGCTTTTCCAGTATCACTTTCATTAGAAGATATGAACCATTTTTTTCTTCAGTTCTTTGTTTCCACACACTCAGGATTTCTTTGGTCATACCAAATACTGATTTCCAAGCTGAAGGCTATAAATTTAAGTAGATTATTATTAAGAAAAATGATTAAGAGCACTATATAGAGAAGTATGGCAATTGTAACTAGCATTCACACTGGCTATTTTCCTGGTACTTCCTGATGYACTTGAGCCTTTCCTTCCAAATACTCACAGGTTGTTGCTTACTAAGAGCATGATCAGTATGGAAGGCTCACTGTGAGAAAGATGAGATTCTTACTTAACTGAAAGTGTTTTTCTTCTGATATCTCTTAAAAAATTTCCATACCTAAAAGTTCTATTTTACCATAACCAAGTCAGCTGTTATTGCATAAGTA
>NW_028186812.1:3710849-3785005 GCF_003343005.1 Rhea americana | reverse complement strand
AAAACATCTCTCAATAACAGAAAAAAAACATAAAAGAACAGCAAAAGACTTCAGTGGGCTAGTTCTTTGATGTTTATTTGCATTGGAGAGCTACCAATGAGCATCTTTTTTTTTTTTTTTTTTTTTTTTCCTGGTAACTCCTTGTCATCCAATAAGCCCAAAAGAACCCCTATCTGTAAGCTAAATGCTAGACTAATTCTCAAGCAACTTTGGAAGAAAAAAATCTTCCTCCTCTGTAATGCCTATCGCATTACATAACAATTGTGAATTTTGTGAATTAACATAACAAATAAGACTATCCCAGCAATCTCAGGAAGTTCCACTGACTTGTTGCTTCTCCTTAAAAAGAATCTTCRCTTTCAAAATAACAAAGGGAGATTGTTTTAAGTCATTTACTCTCACTTGGTGAGTTTCCCACTCCAGCATACACTGAAGCATGTAATCACATTTTAAAGCTACCCTTCAATAAATTGGTCCTGTTTTGTCCTCCCAAGCAGTGCTTACCTATCCCCATTCTTGTTTTAAGCCATCATTTTACAGACTTACTAAAATGAAAATGCCTCCTGCTCTGCCCACCTGCTTCTACCAGGAGCTGCTGAACACCTCCCACGTTCCCTATTCCATGCTATAATTTGAAGAAATATTTGAAATACAAATATTCTTTCCTTCTCCTGCAGTCTCTTGTTGCTCTCATGTCATCGTATGTCATTCTCTTGCACTGCCTAGAAAGACTTTGGGCACATATTGAAGACCTAGTTTTCTACACTTTTACCTAGGGTCTTGGTTAAGCACCTCAGCAGAAGAAATATTAACCTTAAGCTGCTTTTGTTCTCCATGCTTGTAGGTCTGTGCAGAGCCTGTGTAGTACCTAGAGGCCCCAGCATCTCCTCTAGCTCATTCTCTACTTTGCCTTCTCCCCCTGTACTCCCACCTTTGTGAGACCCGGCAGGCAGATATTGTTACGTTCTGATTGTTTTCCTTTGAAGTAGACAATACACTGTAGTGCACTTCAATATGACTAAAATATCCCTTCTTTACTCTGTCCCATTAAAAAAAAATACCTGTGCTGGATATGGACTGCAGCTAGCATAAAGCTTTTTTATTGCTTTTATTGCTATTAGCATAGCTCTGGATGTGGCAAGTACCCTCTGTGGGTATCTTTAAAGTTCTTTGCTGCTGCTAGACCCATAGAGGGCATTAATTGAGGGTCAGACCCACAGTCTCAGAATGTGCTCAGAGACACATTTACTGTTCTRCCTGCCTTGCACAACTGAACCAAGTGCACAGGGCAAGAAGCTGAAGCCTTGGTATCAGCAGCCTTCCCGAAGACAAACTGAAGAAAGTTAAAATTTAGTAACAGGGCTGCCAGAAATGAGCAGAGGGATAAGATCTTTCCTTTAATTATTTCAATTTTTTTATCAGTCATATATTTTCTTGAAAATAAATAATAGCAACATTAGCATACCATGTATCTACTGAGACATTTGCTGGGTCTTCCCACTTTTATCATGATGACTTTTGTACAGACCTGCTGATGTCTCACAGATCAGCCARTCTGCAAAGTAGCAAGAAGACATTCATGGGTGCTTGGAACTTTTATTGTCAAGTGTTTAGGCAACAGAGGATACTTTTCTTTCCCATTGTGCCTGTCACTCCTCCAAACCTCTGTTTAATGCATCTGAGACTCTGACACCCTGCATATGTCAGAAGTAACTAGGCTACCAAGGAGAAAATGCTGAGGCAGCAGGAAGGAACGGCATTGGTCTGATTGAAAAGACTCCAAAGAGCTCCAAATCTGAGATCACACTACTGTATCTAGTTCAGAGAATAATTTGTGAAGGCAGCTCTGAAGACATTATCCCCTGTTCAAAAGGAAACGTTTGGCAGGTGTTCCTCTTCTGCCTTTCTTCCAGTGGTTGGAACATCGGGGAGTGGCCTCTGAGCCATGAAGTGCACAAATGAAAATTATTCCCGTTCCCATCACTGAGGACCCTTGACACTTCCCTTTTCTGTGTTTCCAACTGTATAAAAGAAGTCATTCTTTGACCTGGAAAAAAGCAGTCAAGGAAGAAGTCTTGAATMCTTTGTAAAAAAAGCAGTTGTTGTGCGGTATGACTGTTTAGAAACTCACTTAGATTATATTCAGACCTCCTACTAGCAAAGTCCAATGCACTTTCAGTTCATGATCACTAAATAAGCCCTATGTGAGTCCACTGAAAGCATGAAGAATAGAGRTTTAGAAGACATGGGACTCTCAGTCTTTGCTTTCATGACCCTTTATAGACACTTAAGTATATCTTAGGAACTAGAACAGGTTGTGGTAGTACAGACCTCCACCTAGGTACCTCTGTTTGTTTTTCCTCCTTTGCTTGCCTTATTGAAATCTGAAATTCTTCCATCACTATATTTGTATAGGRTTGAGAACAGTGGGGCCACATTTTGTTTGTCAGAATAGAGAGATGAATTCGGCTGTACATGCGTGCTCATAATGGTGATAAACAAACAATGAGAATTGAAAATTAGAAATTAAAAGAGTAGGACAAAAGTATTTGTGAAGTCTTGAATCAGGTCTATTTTGTGTTTGTATGCTCTGTGATTACAGCGGCATTTCTGGTATGCAAGAGAAGTTATGTTACGAAATATAGCTTTGATTCAAATCAGACCAAAATTGTTTTTTCCTAAATTTTCTATTAAGCAGAAGTAAGATGCTGACATTCTTCTCAGATTTCATATTTAGAAGTTTACATAAAGCTTAATGAATCAGATATGTTTTGCAAGAAACATTTGAGGCTCAGCATACAGGAATGTTCTTAGAAAAATGTTCTATCTGCCCAACACTAAGCACGCTATAGTACTTGTTTATATAATTTTGCACAGTCTTTTGCAAGATAACCCTTGCTCACTAAGGCTTCTGTTCGACAAATGTATCTTCACATCATTACATATCAGATTTGATCAAAGCATAATACATTTCCTTTCTGCAATTGGTTTACCATGGTCTGGCCCCATACTGGATCTGAGATATGGCTACGGTGCATATTCAGATCTGGAACTTGGGAACACTCCCAGAATTTCAAGATTAGACTCAACATTATAAAGTTAATAACCATCTATTTACAACTTTTCTTTCTTAAACCCATTAAAAATTATTTCCACTAATCAATTAGTGCTTTAAAATGAAGAATCATAGAATCCGTAAGGTTGGAAGGGACCTCTGGAGATCATCTAGTCCAACACCCTGCTCAGCAGGGTCACCTAGAGCATGGTAGACAGGGTTGCATCCAGGCAGGCCTTGAAGATCTCCAGAGAAGCAGACTCCACAACCTCTCTGGACAACCTGTGCCGTCACTCTCACAGGGAAGAAATTCCCCCTCATGGTCAGGCAGAACTTCCTGTGCTTCAATTTTTGCCCAGTGCCTCTTGTCCTGTCACACGGGACAACTGAARAGAGTTTGTCCCTGTCCCCTTGACACCCTCCCTTCAGGTACTTGTMCACATTGATAAGATCCCCCCTCAGGCTTCTCTTCCCCAGGCTGAAGAGGCCCAGCTCTCACAGCCGTTCCTCGTAGGGCAGGTGCTCCAGCCCTCTGATCATCCTTGTAGCCCTACGCTGGGCTCTGCAGGAGCTCCATGTCTCTGTTGTAGTGGGTAGCCCAGAACTGAACACAGCACTTGAGATGAGGCCTCATCAGGGCTGTGGAGAGGGGCAGGATCACCTCCCTCTACCTCCTGGCAACATTCTTCCCAATGCAGCCCAGGAGACCATTGGCCTTCTTGGCCACAAGGGCACATTGCTGGMTCAYGGTCAACTTGTCATATACCAGCACTCCCAGGTCYTTCTCTGCAGAGCTGCTCTCCACMAGGYCAGCCCMCAGCTTGTCCTGGTGCCTRSGGTTATTCCTCCCTAGGTGCAGGACTCTGCACTTGYCCTTGTTGAAACTCAGGARGTTCCTCTCTGCCCARCTCTCCAGCCTGTCCAGGTCTCCCTGAATGGCAGCACAGCCCTCTGCTGTGTCAGCCACTCCTCCCAGCTTAGTGTCATCAGCARACTTGCTGAGGAGGCACTCTGTCCCCTCATCCAGGTCACTGATGAAGAAGTTGAACAGRATGGGACCCAGTACTGAGCCCTGGGGGAACTCCACTAGCCCACTGATGATGACCCTCGGAGCTCTRCCTTTCAGTCAGTTCTCMATCCACCTCACCATCCACTCGTCTAACCCACACAGCCTGAGCTTCTCTAGGAGGATGTTATGGGAGACAGCGTCAAAAGCCTTGYTGAAGTCAAGGTACACAATGTCCACTGCTCTCCCCTCATCTACTCAGCCAGTCATTCCATCATGGAAGGCTCTCAGGTTGGTTAAGCAGGATTTCCCCTTGGTGAATCCATGCTGGCTACTCTTGATCACCTTCTTCTCCTCCATATGCCTGGAGATGRCATCCAGAAGGAGCTKTTCCATCACCTTTGCAGGGATGGAGGGGAGTTTGATGGACCTATAGTTGCCTGGGTMCTCCTTCTTGCCCTTCTTTGAAGACTGGAGTGAAACTGGCTTTCTTCCAGTCCTCAGGCACCTCTCCAGTTCTCCACGACCTTTCCAAGATGATGGAGAGTGGCCTGGCARCAACSTCCGCCAGCTCCCTCAGTACCCGTGGGTRCATCCCAYCCGGGCCCRTGGATTTGTGGATGTCTAACCTGCCCAGAAGGTCTCTAATCCTTTCCTCCTCAACGAAAGGAAAATCTTCCCTTCTCCAGACTTTCTCCCTCATGTCCAGGTTTTGGGATTCCTGAGGGCTGCCCTTAGCAGTGAAGGCTGAAGTAAAGAAGGCATTCAGTAATTCTGCCTTCTCTGTATCCCTTGTCACCAGGGCCCCCGCCCCATTCAGTAGCGGGCCCACATTTTCCTTAGTCCTCCTCTTGCTACTGATGTATTTGAAGAAGCCCTTCYTGTTGTCYTTAACATCCCTTGCCAGACTCAATTCCAGCTGGGCATTAGCCTTCCTYGCCACATCTCTACATCCTCTGACTGCATTCCTATAATTCTCCCAAGTAGCCTGTCCCCTCTTCCACATTCTGTGTATTTTCTTCTTCTGTCTGAATTTGGCCAAGAGCTTCTTGCTCACTSATGCCCCTTTTGCCGCGCATACTCWTAGGGATGCAGCACTCTTGAGCTTGGAGGAAGTGATGTTTGAATACTAGCCATCTCTCCTGGACCCCCCTTCCTTCTAGGGCCTTAACCCATGAGATTCCACCAATCAGGTCTCTGAAGAGCCCAGAGTCTGCTCTCCTGAAGTCCAGGGTTGCARTCCTGCTTGTTGCCTTACTTCTTTCCTGCAGGATCCTGAACTCCACCATGTCATGGTCACTGCAGCCAAGGCTGCCCCCAACCTTCACATCACTAACCAATCCTCTCTGTTGGTAAATATTCTTTTCCTTATGGATTATTTTAAGGTGTTCATCCATACAGTCATGAGTCTTCTACAATTTCAGAGAAGATAAAAAGAGCKTAGCTTGTTTAGCCTAGTGAAGTTAAGTCTGAAAGGGATATAATTGCTCTCTATAAATATATCAGGAAAAAACACATCAGAAGAGAGAGGAGCCCTTTAAGTTAAGGACAATGTTCAGCGAGAAAGAGAAAAGAAATGATTGTGAATACCACAAGATGTGAGATCCTGAATAGTTTTCCAATTAGTGAGGGAGGATTGAGAAAAAAATATATATTTTTTTTACGATTCTGTGACATATTTGCCTGAGATAGCAGAGTTGAGGTCAAGTATCCAAGAGGTTCCTTTCTATATTATGTTTCTAATTTTATTGCTTTAAGTATGGTTGATAGAGCTGACTGAAAAATATCAGCACAGAGCAGAGATACTCAGCTTAGGAGTACCAATCCAAATGGTTTGGCCTTACATGCAAAAGAAAATTGCCACTGGTAAGCATCAAACTAATCTTACACATCAGTATAAAATGTGTTCCTGTAATCATAGAACTCTGAAGGCAAATAATTATATAAGTTACCAACACTGCCTTCCTAATAGTTTTTCAAAGCAAAGAAAAAAAATAAAAAAATAATATTTTTATACACTTTTTTGTAATAAGAAAATACATCCACTGTTTTATTTCATACATTTCTAGGAGAAGCTCTGAAAATATTTTAAAAGCTTTTCTGCAAATAGGCTTCCCAATGTAGCTGTCTGACAGCTGACAGGAGCTGGAAATGCAGCAGTCTGCAGAGGCATGCAGAAATCATTATTACATTGTGCAGCTGGTTCAGCAAAATCTGAGGCAAAAATGTGTTTTTCAGCAGACAATGCACGTACTCCTTGAAAAGTGAATCGATGAATGCATCTAATCAAGACCGTTTCTCTTTTAAGAGTGTGTCACCTAAGTTGTTCAGGCAGCTGTACCGAGTGAGTGAACTAAGACCTCAGCTGTAATAGCTAAGCACTGTGGTCTCTAATTAGCAATATTACTTCTGCAGCTGCTTGTCTCAGGCACCTTTTCGAACATCTGAAGGATTCCTAGAGCTTTCAGCAAGCTGAAGTGATCAGGAGGAGAATAAAAATTGTCCTACCARAAAAAAAAAAAWCATTATGAAGGGGCAAGTGGAAAATCTAGAATAGCTATCACAGAAGTCTTCAGCAGAAGTCTGACGGAGTTAATGGTCTTGTTCACTTCCACTGAGCTCAGTGGAAACAGCTGGAAACAGCTCAGTGGACTCAGCTTCATCAGAAAACAAAATTAAGGTCTCCTATCAAACTTCTGTGACTTCTAAAAACGTTAATTAGAATGATMTCATGATTTTTGTTTAAATAATTTTCTAAGACTTTTTTTTAACTTAATAATCTATTTTTATTTAAATAAGTGATCATTCTATTTTTGAGTGCTTGTATATTCACACATTCATTTTCCTTCATTTTTWAAAAATAATGGCTCTGAACCTGGCCCTAAAGCCACTGAACCTCTGTAGAGATACAAGGAGCTGCTGCCAGAAAATCCTTTGTGTCCTTAGTCATTARGTCATCTTCCAAAATAGCCGTTATTCTTTCTTCTAGCATGCCTCTTCAGTTGATTCTTCAGACACTATGGTTGCCCTAAGCCATAACAAAAAGAATACATTTTCTAATTTGTGTTTTACTTGAGAAKTAAAATGTAAAATCTCATTATGTGATAGATGATGCAATGTGTATGTTTTAAATTTTAACTAAACTGAAGGTTTAATGTGCTTGAAATCACATAATAAATGATACCTCAAAAGAAGTCTAAAATTCACATGCACTCTGGTGTAGAAATATCCAGAAGTTTTAGGCTAGCTGGCTTGGCACAGCTGTTCATGATTCTCTGTAGTATGGAGTAATTCAGGAATTAATTTGCTTTGCCAAGAACTGTGCTAGATGTATCTGGTTATTTACACAGTAGATATATGTATCCTATACAGTACTCTGCTCTGTGGTTATACTTACAGCCAGTGAACAGCAATATCCAGTTCAGATATTTTTTTCTTCCTAATCATATAAGCTGTGGCAAGCTGGTTTATGAGGAAAAGGTTCATGTTGCCACTTATAGTGAAGGTCATCTCTTGCTAGAGAAACTTTGTGAAGTTATGCCATACACTTCACAAGCTGCTGGGCTGACCTGGGCTCGCTGGCAGCTGCCAGCTGTGGGTGACAACCCCAGGAAGTCCATGTGGGCTGTTTCACAACCTGACCTGTAGAGGAGGATGCCGCATGGTGGGCATGTGAATCTCTTGGGCCAAGGTTCGGGAGTGTGGAAAGCCTGTGACAGCCTAATGCTGTTCCAGGGCAAGGGGTGCATGTCCATCCTTCTGCTTTCTCTGAGAGCTTGAGCTGAAGAAAGTCCGTACCTATACAATTATTTTATAAAAAAATATTTATTTCGGTGAATACAATATTTCTTTACAGTCTGCGCTACACAGGTGAGCTGGTGGGTTTTACCTCTGTAYAGGGATTGGACTCTACTTTTTTTTCATTCAATATACATTACTTGCTGCCAAGGAAACATAATGTAGGAAGAGCAGTTCTGAAGGCTTGCACATGAATCCTGTTGCCAAGGAAACTACTGACTTTGCCTACAAAACTTCAGTTCTCTTACAGACAGTTGTGCTCTTGGAGGGTTGAGAACCACTTAGGTGAAATATCCTTAGTCTATGGAGAACACATAATACAGAATTGCCATTTTTAATTTTGTTTGATTTCGTAAAAGTCTCTAATATCTAAGATCAATTTTCCAAAGATATTGTGAAAAGAGTGTCTCCTATATTTCCCTACCACTGCTGTCTACCTGTGTCTGCAGTTATTCACATACAAATAAAATAATCAAGCAAGTACTATAACTGCAATATCCAATTCCCCTCACTCTCATCCTAAGTTATTCTGAAGAGATATATAGGAAGGAGATATAGATAGATGTGATCTGTTTGGAAATGCAAATGATGATTCTTCAATAGTTTTTGTATATCTGTCTAGCTGATGCGCGAAAACAGTGACAACTTTCAAAGAACAGTGAAATTATACGTATTGCTAAATCACATGCTGGAAAGATATTAGATTAATTCTCAAGAGCCCCAGTAATCACAGAATCACAGAATCACAGAATGGTTGAGGTTGGAAGGAACCTCTGGAGATCATCTAGTCCAACTCCTCTGGGTTTTGAGTATCTCCAGAGAAGGAGACCGCAAAATCTCTGGGTAACCTGTGTGTCTATTCAAGTGTATCTATTTTTGTGTGCATTCAAAATCATAAAGCAAATTTGATGACATTTCTAGTCTCCCACACAGACAGATACTTGTCTGCTTGTTAGTTGACCTTCATGGACTTCGCATATATAAGGGCACATTAAGCTTTTTGACCATAACAGTACCTCTTTTACTCATTTCAGCTCATACGTCACACAAATAACTCACYTTGTAGGTTAATCAAGGTTCTTATATTAATTCAGTAAAGATTCAAAATTAATTGTTTTGATTATTTTTTTAGAAATAAATTGAACATGGAAGGAAAATAATTTAAGATGTAAAATAAACAATGGTTTATATGGCAATCCAATATGTTYGGTACATACGCTGAACCTTTCATGCTGATAGGTATACAAATTCTTAAGCTATTTCTACACATTATTTAAAACATGTGAGCTCTGGATATACAGTTCCTTAGATTCCTCTCTCTGCCTCTGTTTTCAAGACCCTCAATACAAGTGCTAATAACTACACAAGCCAGAGTGCTCTGTATCTCGCAGCACTGACCAAAGAAAAAGCAATGGCATAAATTAATGGCTCATATAGAGGGTTTCATGAGCTAAAGGATTCTACTGGCAGCAGAACAGGAGGTAGCATCTGGAAATTAATGGATAATCCAGTTTTTAACTTTTCTATTAAAAATGTAGTTAAGCTTGCAATTTTGAAATGTTTATGCTTTTTAGTATGCCTGTCGGACATGGAAATACTGATCACTTCACGGTAAAAAGAATTAAGTTCAGCCACATGTTCGGTACCTCTCTGCCTGCTGGCCACAAAACTAAAGAGTTAATCAGACCTTATTTCCATGTTCATTGTGAGCAGTCATTTTATGAATCTGACTCATCCTTAGCAGTTTTGGACACCCACCTCTCCGAAACCTTGCTGCTGTGAACACTTGTTACCACACAGCAGTGCATGGAGACTGTAAGGAGGAGGAAAAAAAWTAGAGATTTGACAGGGTTTTAGAATTTTGAGGTTATACTTTTCCAATTTAGGTGTTTATATTAAAATAAGGTACATGCTGGAAACAGCTGACTTCTTCTTCAAATAAGCTTTCTGAGGCAGAAGAGTCTAGTAGAAGTCAGAAGAAAATGGTTTCTCATTCTGCAAAGACTTCAAGTTAAAAAAACAAAACATAAAATAGTGTTTTGTACTGTGACAAAATCAGTGTCTTTCAGAGAATCATGCAAATTAAGTGAAGTAGTGGCCCATCATTTCACTCTACCTCTTGAGCAGAGTACTAGGTAAAGAACAATATAAGCCGGGATCAAACCCTTTGTCCAGGTCTGTGTGACCACGGACTTTAAAAACCCTTGGTCCTGTGCAAAGGAACTAACCATAGGATGGAATCAGGCTCTCTCTTCTAACTGTCCTAAACTCTAGAAAGTTATTATGACAAGAGCTTAAGTGGAACTGGTACACTCCAATAAAAACCTTTTGGACTGATTAATCCAAATATTCTTAAAGGAAAGGAAAATGCTTCACTGAAAGCAAAACCCAGCTGCAGAATCCAGCTGCTGTCACTTCTTTAGATGTTTGTAATCAGAGGATCCTGACTCGTATTGCCTTGGATTTAGATGTTGTCTTCATGAAACAAAGGCCTGGACAGTTCAATTGAGAGCTGAGATGCTTTTCTCCCCCTCTACACTCTGCATTTCYATTTCCACTTCCTTTTAAATCAGACATAACTGTAGGTCCAGAGAGCTCTAAGATTCTAAATCGTGTGACTAAACYAATATAAGGACAAGGAATACAGAGACTTTGAGTAGTACCAAAAAACTTGTTTTATGTACCTTCTGTTTTTCTCCATCTGTGACAGCATAGATAAAGGGGATAAGTAGGGCTTACCAGAGTGGCCACAGGTTACATGTCAGAATAAAGTGTCATGAAAAAACACAAAGCTGTGTTTGAAGCTCTTTTTTTTTTCTGTTTTCCATTATTTCAAAAAAAAAATGTTTTTAGGGTTATATCCCATACTGTCTGTACGAAAAATCTTGTCCTGCTGAAATATGTTTTCCAGAAAAAGAAAAACTTAATTGTGATCACTGTACTCAGAATAATCCTGTGGAGAAGTAACAGTAAAACAAGCAGTGATCAGTCAAGTTTAGGTTCTTGCATACCTACCACAAAGGCCAGGAGCTCCCATAGGAAAGTTGTTAGTACTTTATCTCTGTGTTCTTCAAAAATCACACAGCCAACAGAAATGACTCAGTCTAAGGTTGAGCCTTTTATTCAGTGAGTGATTGATATCTAATTAGTCAGCACTGTGAATTTGTTGAAATGCAACTCTCTCTCTCTCTTTCTTTTTTTTTTTTTTTTACCCCTGGTGATCTAAGAGCATCTTGAACATGCTATTCCCCACAGTCATCAATCCACAGGACAGGGAACTGGTTGGCATTTATACCCAAAGAAAATTATGTGCACTTGTCCCAAGGGTATAATGACTTCCAACATATGCTTGTAAGGTTGTTGTCTTGGATACATTTCCCTGTATTCTTTCATGGTTTACATAAAAATGTCTTAATTTCATTAGCTTACAAAAATCGCCATTTCATTTACCTATAAAAACTGCTTTTTTATTTTTCTCACATACATCCAAAATGAAACTCCACTTTCACACAATTATAAAGCTGATGTGAGTGACTTCAGCAGCTGTAGAGAAAAATAAAACTGTTAGCTGTGAATATTAAAGCAGGTGGTTTTGAACTCTCTCGGTTAGAGGTAAGCAATAGTTACGGCTACAGTTATGATTACTTATGCACTATTTATGTCAGAACCTGATTAGCAGGCAATAAGAACAGAACCCATAATGGCACAAGGCAAGTGTTTTTCTCTAATGAAGCAGAACTACAATTCTGACTGGGAAGGAGAGAGCAGGTACAGAAGTTGAAATAGGTGATAAAAATGAGCAAAATATTTGACTACTTTTTTATGATGTTGTGCTTCATGTGATTTTCAACTTTTTAAAGATTTGCACTTTCAAGGGCCTAACGATTATTCACACTGAAACACTGGTATATGTCAAGCTGCTATTATGCAAAAATTGGTCTATCCATCTTGAAGATTGTCCTCAAAATGGAAATGAAAAACACATAACTAGTGTGAAAACTACTGATAAAAGCATGTGGCTCAAAGACTGGTGATCTGGGATTCTGTTCCTTCTCTTAGCAAAGAATGGTCTTACCATATCTCACTTACCAGATACTTACATCCTTTCAGTAAGCAGATACCCCTAACACAGAAATAGTAACTATTCAGAAGATCAAGATTATAGCCAGATCTCTCAAGCTGTGACAGTACTTCTATTAAAATGAATGACAGATCTCCCACTAAGATTTGAGTAGGAGCCAGCTGTTAAAGTAGTGCCTTTCTGGTTAATTATTTAATTTCTCTCTCAGAGAGAAAGATACAGATGAGGAATTACGAAGATTTAGTTCTCTTCCCAGATGTCTCAAATTTGGTGAGAAAGCCTTGGCAAACTATCAGACCTCTGTTTCTCAGTTGTCCTACCTGAAAAAATGGGAGAGTTTTTACCACATTTGTGAAATATAATGAAACTTACTCATAAAAAAATATTTTTTTTGTATATGAAATTATAAGCTAAAAGAGTATAGTACAAAAATGTCCAGCTACACACAGAGCTTGTTAATGAAGCTCCTTTTGCACTTAGGATGAAATAACCCCCTGCAACAGAGCAGGCTGGGAGCCATCTGGTTAGAAGCAACTTTGCAGACAAAGACCTGGGGCATGCACGGACACTAGGTCCAATATGAACTAGTAGTGCACGCTTGTATTGAAAAAGGCCGACTGTATCAACAAGAATATAGCCACCAGGTCCAGGGACATGCTCCTTCCCCTTTATTCAGCTCTTGGAAGACTACCTGCATCTGGAGCACCGAGTCTGGTTTGGGGCCCTTCAGTGCAAGAACAACATGGGTAAACTGGAGTGAGTCTAGCAGAGGGTCACCAAGATGGTCAAAGGCCTGGAGCATATGACATACAAGGAGAAGCTGAGGGAGCTGGGTATGTTAAATCTGAACAAGGAAATGCTAAGTGAGATCTAGTTGCTGCCAACAACTATTTATTCATAGGGTGTAGAAAAGAGAGCTAGATTCTTCACAGAGTTGCACAGTGAAGGGACAAGAGGCAAGGAGTCAAGCTGAAATTCCAATCACAGTGAAGGTGGTCAAACACTGGAACACATTGTCTGGAGACAT
The DNA here is from genome assembly GCF_003343005.1 of Rhea americana. Taxonomy (NCBI): domain Eukaryota; kingdom Metazoa; phylum Chordata; class Aves; order Rheiformes; family Rheidae; genus Rhea; species Rhea americana. The sequence continues at coordinate 3,772,038 of NW_028186812.1, read as the reverse complement.
CGTGTAATCTCCAGGCTTGGAGGTATAAAAGTTTAGCCAGGCAAGACYATGAGCAATTTGATCTAACTTTGAACTTAGCCCTGTTTCAAACAGGAGTTTGGACTAGATAAATTTTAGAGGCCTCTTCCAAAATATTTTTTTCTAAGATTCTATCATTCTTAATATAGCTTGAGAAACATGAGTCAAAGTAACTATGAGGTAACAAGGGTTCCCTTTTGCTGCAGATCAACAGAAATAATTACAAATCAATAGTTGCAAACATTTCAGTAGGGTTCTTTACTTTTGCACTTGAAACATTTACAAGWGTTCAAAATTTGGAGGTAAAGTTAGTGAAAATATTTGATTCATTTTTGTTTTAAGTACTGTTGATGAACTTTTCTGTGCCCTAATCAAGAAGAGAGGACTGTGACTCTTCTCACCTTGGAACCAASAAGACCGCTGGAGTCAGGGTGGGCAGGAGATAAATACAACTGGAGATAAATAGTAGGCAGGCAACAGCAAAGGATCCCAACTTTGGTTATATTTTGAAAGAAATAGACATGGTTTCCTGGCAAGATTCCTAGAAGTGCATCAGCATTTCTACACTAGGAGGTTTATTACATATCCTCAGTGACAATAATGATAACATCTATAGAATGAAAGATAATGGCTTTGCTTGATTTTTATCTACATTTCTATTTATTTCTTTACTTTTGTTTGCCTTGAGATTACATTCACTGTGAATAAGAAAGAGTTAGTCCTGCAGTTCTATTTGTAAAATTTGCCTTATGTTAACACTTCTGTCTGAGATCACACTTCAAAACTGTACCCAGCTGGTTTAACTTGGAGGATTTGGCTTCCCTTCTGGTGGCATAAAATCATTACTTTCGACATAATGACTATGTAGCTACCTTGCTTTCTGCACCTTTATAAATTATCCTTAAGTACTAATCAGAATGTCCTTGRCAGAGGTCACAGTTTGGACACCTGCCTTCCAGGGGTCACAGTGTCAGGAAGCTTGCTTTTCTTCTGAAACTCTCAGCATTTTCTGGATATGCTACTCTGCCTGTCTCTGGAAACACCCATGTCTGAGCAAAAGGATGGAGACAAAATATAGCAATGTTTAGTGAAGAGGAGCAAGTGCTTGATAGTGCTACCAAGGTTATTTATTCCACCATCTCTTCATTTACTGTGATAGCCTCTTTGCTATTACAGACATATTCACCTCTCATGTTTCGTGGCTGAAACCTACCTTTACCTTGCCTTGCCTTACCCATCCTGGCTCTACTTACACACACACACACACACACACACACACACACACACACACACACACATCCCCCTGCTCAAAGTCGTTGTGCTGGAAGCTTCTGTACTACCGTGAAGAATGTCTGCCTCACGTCATACTGTCATGAATATCTTTATGAGAAAATTTTAGAGAGTTTCCTTGGGAATTTCAGGAACTGGCCAGTGCCTCCTGCTCATTTTCATGAACTGTTTGCATTGTCCATATTTTCTAAGTGATCTCATTTTCACTAATGAAAAATGACCCTCTTGATATCAAAAGATCAGCTAATAAAGGAGAATCAAATTCCCTGGCTATTACGGTGTGAGAATTCTGTATATTTGTTTTTTATCCATATTTTGGATAAGAAGAAAAGTGATGGAAGACTAAAAAGTGACATAAAGTAATAAAACAGATTAAAAGGTTTTGGAGCTCATATACTTACAATCCAAGGGAAGRGTTTATTTTTGTCACGTGTTATATGTGGTACTCTGGACAATARCAGGGGAATACTAGGATATCCATTACACCAGACTTTTTAGTAGTAGAAGACTAGCATGTCCAGTATCCAGTGGTTTCAGACAAGGGAAGCAGATAYGCTACAGGGAAATTGTGATATTGCTAGCTATCTGCTAAATGTTATGGTCAGACTTGCTAGTGTAGGTCTAGTGACTCTGTGTGCRTGTGTGTGTGTGTGTGCAGTGTGTATTTGTGCATACACACCTTTCAGCCTCATGTCCCAAGGAAATGACACCTACACAGCCATGCTTATAAATTTATGGRTGTATCAGTCTATTTCCACCTTCCACCTTAACTGTTGAATCTGTTGCCAGTTTCAATTAAATTTCAYAGGGGAAAGGAAAGTCTTATGCCTCTACAATTTTCACAAAAGTGAGAAACTTTGTAGAGGAGAAAGTTTGTGTCCCCCTCTGAAAGAGGGGCAGCACCTGAACTAAGCTACACTATACTCAAAAAGATTATAATGACTCCAGCCACAGGAAGAGCTTCGATCTGAATTCACACTTCAACAAATATGCTGTAATCCAATCCTAAATTACAAATCCACGTGAGACAAAGCTTCACTGGTTCCAGTAGTTCAGTGGCCATAGAACTAGCTGTTTTTCCATGATCAGGGGCCTAYGATTATTAGATAAGTTTCACATTCCTAGTTATTTAGAAACCARGACCTTTTTAAGCAAAAGTTATCTAAATATACACATCATGGAAAGTATTTTTCAATCAAATATGATAGAGGAATTGAGTTTTCAAAGATAAAAGTTTTATGGGAACAAGTTAGTGAGAGAAGAGAGTTTCTATTGTTGCCCCATTACGGAAAAGTTGTATGAGCTCAGCTTCAGAGAACATACACGCAGAGGAGATCATTTTTGCATAACAAAAAATCAGRCTTCTTTGSTTTTGMGTAGCTAATCCTGGAGACCRTTTCCAARCCCATGAAGGACAATAAGGTCATCAGGAGTAGTCAGCATGGATTCACAAATTGGAAACCATACTTAGCCCACCTGACAGCATTCTGTGATGAAATGTCTGGCTTGATAGATGAACGGAGAGCAGTGTGTGTTGTCTACCTTGACCACAGTAAGGCTATGGACACTATCGTCTCCCCTACTATCCCCATAGGCAAGCTGATGAAGTATGCCCTAGATCAGGAGACAGAGAGTATTGAAAATTGGCTGAAGGGACAGTTTCAGAGAGTTGTGGTCTGTGGTGCAAAGTCTAGTTGGAGGACTGTGGGTAGCAGTGTCCACTAGGGATCAATATTGAGTCCAAATTGTTGAACTTATTCACTGGTGACCTGGATGAAGGGACAGAGTGCACCCTCAGCAAGTCTGCAGATGATACCAACCTGGGAGGGGTGGCTCTAGTGGCACCAGAGGGCTGTGCTGCCATTCAGAGGAACCTTCACAGGCTGAAAGAGATGGACAGAGAGGAACCTCATGAAGTTCAACAGAGGAAAGTGAAGAGTCCTGCATCTAGGGAGGAATAACCACATGGGTTGGGGGCTGACCTGCTGGAAAGCAACTCTGCAGAGAAGGACCTAAGAGTCCTAGTGGACAACGAGTGGATCATGACCTGAGGAGGACTGAGTTATAGATCATTTAGGCAATCTTTGCACCCACAGATCTATGGGTTCTGATGGGATACACCTGCGAGCGCTGAGGGAGCTGGCGGATGTTATTGCTAGGATCCATCACTTCCCATCATCTTTGAAAGATCATGGACAACTGGAGGGTTGCCTGAGGACTAGAAGAAAGCCAATGTCACTCCAGTCTTCAAAGAAGGGCAAGAAGGAGGATCCAGGCAACTATAGACCTGGGTCAGCCTCCCCTCCATCCCTGCAAAGGTGATGAAACAGCTCATCCTGAGTGTCATCTCTAAGTAGGTAGAAGAAAAGAAGGTGGTCAGAAGTAGTCAGCATGAATTCACCAAGGGGAAATCCTGCTTAACCAATCTAATGGCCTTCTATGTTGGAATGACTGGCTGGGTAGATGAGGGTAGAGCAGTAGATGCTGTCTCCCTTGACTTCAGCAAGGCTTTCAACACTGTCTCCCGTAACATCCTCATAGGTAAGTTCAGGAAGTGTGAATTAGATGAGTGGACAGTATCAGAGTTCAAAAATTTCTAACCAGGTTCTTTTAGATATTTCAAACATACGGAGAATTTAGTGTTTAATATAAAAGTTTAAATTAAAGATATTTGGTGTTACATGAGTTTTTTGATTTAGCAGAATGATAAAGCAATATACTGAAATTATAATACAAGTAATTGATATTACCCATTTTTATAATATGCTCACCATCACAATGTTGGGTATCTCCAGTTTCCGGGAAGAAATTTGTGAGTTGAAGCCAGCTCCAGCCCAYTGCTTTCTTCAAAAATTCCATTCTTAGTAGTTCAGATTTTGTATTATATTTTGGGCTGAGCCACCTATATATTTCCCCCATGCTGGTCTGGCTAATCTTAGGGAGAYATTCACATTCTTTGTTCAACTCAGAAGGAAACATTTTCACCAAATTTATGASTAGYTATCTAAAACAAAGATCACCCTCCGGTCCCCTTCGAGTTAAGATAAAGTTAGTTCTCTGTGCAACGRTTGTGATTATTAAGTTGCATCTTCCTGAGCTTCAAGGCCATCTTGTCTGTGTTCATCTCCACAGAGCCTWCTTTCAGTACAGGGGTTATTTCTTGGTTACAGATAGTGAGGTGAACTGAGAACTGGCTGAAAGGCAGAGCTCAGAGGGTTGTGATCAGCTGCACAGAGTCTAGCTGGAGGCCTGTAGTTAACGATGTCCCCTAGGCATCCCCTAGTACTGAGTCCAACACTGGTACTGCTTCTAGTCCAACATCCTACTCAAAGCAGGACTATTACCAACAACAGAGCCTGTCTACCTGAGTCTGAAATAGTTCCATGAATGAAGATGAAAGATGGAGATAATGTATTATACATTTGGCAAAACAGAAAAATTGTAGTCAGACTCAACAAAATCCCTGGATCTCCCTCTGTCCACCCATGAAGCACTTTAAACCTTTTGCCTACTCTTCTACTAAACTGTGAATCATGACCCACTCTATTATCCTTATCAAAGAATGTATATTAAATGGCATCTTCATTTTTTTTTCTTATTGGAACTAGCTTACTTGATAAAATCATAATCAATTTTTTTTGTCATTGTGCAAATGCTAGTGACCCTGAGGATTTGAGAATAAAATTCTTGTTTTTAGAAAGGCAAAAACTGTGCAAAATAATTGAAGGTTCTCATTGAGAAAATCCAGGTTCAGCATTTTTCAGTGCAGCAATATGGTTACCATTTGCAAAATATATTTTTTTTTCCTTCACTTCCTTTTTTAACTTTTCATCTTTTCAAATTATGTTGTACATATAGCTATTGGGTATACTGATATAAGGTACATTATAAAGACAGATCAAGTAAAGGAGGTAACATAAGAAATGCTAATAAGATATATTAGTCTTCTTGATCTTTGTGTCTTTGGTTTGCATGTTACTTAGCATCTGTGGAAGTCTATCTAGCTTYCATTATTTAAATTGCAGAGGTGCCAAAACCTCATTTTACATGCATAAAATTGTAATTCAATTAAAAAAAATAATTGAATTTGGGTGTGGAGGGGTTGTGAAATGCATTTTAAAGTATATTATTATTTGCTCCATCACAATTTTATCTGTACTAAAACTATTCAAGTCTTGTCAGGGAACAGTTAAAATGAACTAATTCAAAGYGAAAAAAAGATTAAAATACAGATGATGATCTGTCCATAGTGCTACATGCAGTTCAAATATAATGAACTGTGCAGTCAGCAGCAACTGAGATAACACTGATTTTCCAGAACATATTCCATTCCATTCCAGTGCAGTGCAGTGCGGTCCAGTCCTTATTTAAATTCACAAATCATACAGCAAATAAACTTCCTAAGCAAATCAAAACTGACTGAGTTGCTCTAGATATGACAAAAATGCAGCATGCAGAGGCTCAGAACATTTTAAAGAAAAGATGATAAGATSTTAATTATTTTTCTTGTCTTGAATCATGAATAAAGCAAAATTTCACACAGTGATCTCATTCAAAATGTTAAATTTGATTGAAGAATTATGTTTTGGATTCTTGCTTAAAATAATCTYTGAAGCTTTTCCTCATTTAATGTCAATTCACCTCCATGCAAAGCTTAGGAAGATGCTCTCCGTGATGAATAAACCAGCCACAAAAATGACAGACATCCGTTTATCCAATCTGTCAATATTTATATTGGAACCAAGTATGTAGCATGCAGTTTATCTCACCTGCAAAATTAGAACTAAAGAAGCAAATACTGTTTCTAATTGATGCAACCAGGTGTTGAAAATATGTTTTTATGGATCCTTCTTTTCACAGTCTATCAAGTTTTGGGGGGTTTTGTAAGATAAAGCATCTGTAACTAGCAGTCGCAATATGCTGCATAGAGCAATCAGCTATGATAAGACCAATGGTACACAACTAGCACAACTCCCACCCACAGCCTTGTTCAGTGTTGCACTAATGCTAGCATGAGATGTATGCAATCCCTGGATGATATACAAATGACAGGCCATTGGACTGCTGTTGATGGTAAGGCACTTCTGAGCACTTCACTAGTGCTGGCTATTCCATGAGACACTAAGGCCATGACTCTATAGTAAATTAAACATAGTCAGAATGACTTCAGTTACTAAGGCCAAGTGGCACAGTTGTCTTCATATTCTTAAAATTCCTTAACCTCCAAAAATAAACTACTGCCATTAGAAATGGTCCTTGGTCTGCTCTTTCTCTCAAATTGTTCCAAGGAATTGTTTGAAAGAGTTTGCTGATTGGTAGAGGTGAAAATTATGGCATGGACTATTCTAACAGTCTAGATGGAAGTGATTTACACAATCCTGTGTAAATGTTTCCTGCCACCATGTAATTACTAATATGCTAAGATTTAGTTTTGCAAATGGATTCACAGGAACAAGTCCTTGTTTCTTTGCAAGACTCCAGTAATAGAACAGCAATTCTGCATAGCAATAAAGTACTAAAATTGCAAATATGATTGGAGCAATGGCAACAAACTGAGAAAAAAGATACAATATTAGATAAAATATTAGAAAGATTAGGGGAAAAAAAGATGAATAAATAGCTACTGCCCAAAAAGAAAAGYGAAAAATAGGGCAGCCCCACTCAAGTCACCAGTAAAAAAATGGTTCCAGTAAGTTTATTGTGTGGTCAGGATTCCATACAACATCTATGACTTTAGAATCTATATAATTTTTTTAAAAAAAAGCAATGGGAGAAAAAAGAATGTTACTGATTGTGCTTATGTTTATAGCCTGTCATGGATAACAGTTTAGAGATCTATTGGGTATTTTTTTATCCATTTGGGGGTTTAATTAATTAATCAATTATTTTATTTATTTATTTATTTAGGCTCTATGAGTTGTTGAAGAGATCTTTGATCTTTCATATCATGGGAATGTACATCTAAATGGTACATGTGGATTGAATTTTCTTACTATTTTTCAGTTCTTTAAAATTAACAACTAACTCATGTGAGGAAGAAAGGTGTACTAGAGAAATAATGGATCTATTTTCAAGTTACASTAGTGACATAAACTTCAGCTTTTACTGAAGAAAAATTACTTAAAATGGCAAGCAGCCTATGATGTTGATGATAAATCTACAATCATTCAACAGATAGCCAGACCTGTCTAATGGAAAGACAGATGGAACCGGTAAGTAACTTGGCAGACTTCGTATCCTCTAAAAGGAAATATAGGCATGAAGAAGTAATGCAGGGTATTAAAAAAAATAAAAAATAAAAAAGAAGGGCAAGATGCTAGGCTGATCTAAAAGGATCCTGTTCAAAGGTTCATTGTAGAAAAGAAAGGCAGTGTTCAAAGAACAAGATTCTGCCTGCTATATCTAGCAGAGCTAGATTTTGAAGTGATCATCRGTTAGGGCTGTTCAGAAGCTGATGAATTTACCTTCTATTTTTTTTGARTAAATTTGCTTTTGGTACAAAAGTCTATCTTTTCACAGTTAAAACCTGAAAACTGTCTCAATACAGAAGAAATGTTAATAAAGATTATCTTTGTAGATACTYATGGATCTATAACTGATATTTCAGGTATGCAATCAGTATTTGTTTATAAGAAGAGGATAATTTGCATACATCCAGTTTTTAAGAATAGCTTTTATAATTCTGCTACCATTTGAATATGATTCCTGAGAAATGTCGGGAAATATTTTGCAGAGAAGGACTGCAGATCCCAGATGAGCTGGTATCAAACAGGGTCACAGAAGTAAGCAAAAGCATAAAGGAATTAGAACATAACGACTGCTCAGCAAAGAAAATCGAATGCCTTAGGAAGGCAAGGATGACCCTTTGGAAATGCCTAACTTTCTTGAGTGGCAAAGGAATGCAAGCATCTGTTACCAGCTGGATGCCCACCACTTTAAGTTAGTTAAATTTAGATTAAAGTATTCATCCTTAAAAGACCTTAGTTTATTAGAAACATATAGAAGATCTAAGTTCTTAATGTAAATCCACTGGCAAGGTAAATAAATGACAAACAGAGCATCTATTAAGGGTAAGAAATAATGCTGACATGACATGTAGCAGGTATTGGTGGGCCCTCAATAATTTTAGATCTGAGATTAAGAAAAGAAGTCTTCTAGCAATCAAAAAGTGAGGCTTTAGACCTGCTTTTCCCTAGGAGTGATGCAAAGCACTCAATACAGCTTGTTTTAAATACAATTTAATACATTTACGGAGTATGTGGAGTTTGTTTGTGGCACAGGGCTGAACYTGATGACTCAAGAAGTTCTTTGGGGTCTATGTGCTTTTATATCTCCAGATAGGRCTAAGCTAATGAAAAAAACACAAGTTAAAAGTATTGGCAGCAGTATGCTTCCACCCAGAAACAAGAGGAGAGGATTTCATGCTTATTTGACTTATCCTTAAAAAGAAGAAAGCTTTAGTTGGTATATTGAAAACAGTATGGTTTTTAAATAAGTTAAATGTCTGTCATACCGAAGACAAGATATTTATAGATACCTTCATAATAGGCATTTTAATTAAATTCCAGAATCACATTATTTCAGTGTTTGCAAGGGAAGCTGATGTACGCTAGGAAGGGTTTGCTGTCCATCATCCAGTCAGCCTCACATGCTGCAGTCTAGACAGTTCTTAATAAGTAGAAATGAAACTTCTAAGTATGTTTTTAAATGTATTACTGAAGAGGAAGCATTTTTTTTCCATGATGCATTTGAGACGACAGGATGCTAATTACTCCCATTTCATTAATTGATTATAATAATAAAGAGGACATTGAAACCTAATGTAATTACAAATCTTTCTTTTGGGTCATGAACCAGCACGTGTTCACTTCTCTCTTTGATTTTCTAGGTATAACATCCAGAAGAAGAATATAGAGGACATCTTGCAGAAGGAATTTTTGAAATGATTACAAGTGAATTTTCYGGAGATCCTAATTCAGAGATCCTTGATGTAAAAAGCTCATTGCATCCTACTAGGTTTTTGTATTTTTAAGAAACACATTTTGAATGTATCTTATTTTTACATATATATACATACATACATACATACATATATATATATATATATGTATATATACACTTCTTTTCGGATTTGCCTTACACTTAATAATTCTTATAATGTCTAAACCAGTCCATCCATAACTACTAGAGTTTGTTCCTATGTACCAATGCAGAAAAATAACCATAAGGTATAAATGACATCTTATAGTAGGGGGCCTGGATACAGCACAGTATGCCATTKCCAAGCTGATGAAATATAATTATTTTTAAAGAAGAGATTTCCTCTTTTTGATGCTGGCARTTAAATTACTCTTCAAATTACCAGTTCAGCTCCAACTTAAAGAAAGCAGAAAATTCTGAAGATATTTGATTATTCATATACAGGAGGACAACACAGCAATGCCAACAGTGGACAGGAGGYTCCCTTCTAGCAGGAGATGTCTGGAGCATAAGGCCTGGCTGTGAAGGGGACGTTGTAAWCAAACGCTTCCCAATCGGGCATTGCAATTCCAAACATGATGGCTAGGAGAAYCTTTGGTTGTGAAGACTGGAGCAAGGTACCTGTCGCTACCTTCCCTACAAGGAAGCAGGGGCCAGYGTAGTCTCCTGCAAAGGCTCTCTCAAGCAATTTGCTTTCACCCTTTCATTGCCCTCTTTCTCCTAGAATGTGGAAGGAGGCATCACCAGGAGTTCATGATGGCAGGATCTGCTGGCCTTCCTCCARTTTTTTGACATCTTGCTGGCAATAAGAACTCAGCTCCTTGTGCAAGTCCAAAGTCTTCTCTGGAAGAGCAGCATGGACAGCATGCAATCCCTTCCCACAGAAGCCCTTTCTGAGCTGCGTAAGTGACTCCAAAAGTGGCGGTCCGGCCCCYTCTCTTCCCTGCCCTYCCACCCAAGYAGGCTGGGAGGTCCTGCCSTGGGGCCACAGAGATTTTTCCTATAGATAATACATGTGTTTTTTAAATTAATAATCTGTAATTCACTTACCTTTGATAAGGTAAAATAAATTTTTGATTCTTCCGCATGCAGCCTCCAACAGCGTTCCTGTTTTATGAATGTATTCCTTGTCTCTACRTACTCTTCTACTGAGTGAGCAAACTGCAGTGGATACTAGGTAACTCATATCTGAATGTACCAAACACACTTTTACCAGACTAGAAGAGTTTAATCTCAGTAATGAAGTGAAACTGTTAGACACAGAAAAACTATATTTTCTGTTACTTGGTCATCATGATGTATGTCACAAGATGATTATATGCATTATCGTACATTCCTTAAACCAGTATTTAGGGTGGGATTCAGTCACCAAATCTTTCTACCATCATTTTAAGGACTCCTGCAGTATCCTGCCAGCTTCCAGATGGAGTTCCAAAAGGCTGTAAGTCTCCACTCCAGGTAGGTATCTTAAGTAAAATAAGACATTTCAAATAGTACCAATGCCTATCTACAGGACAGTTGAGACCTTCTTGCTGGTGTGTATGTATTTTACATATAAATACAAACAATACATGTATGTATTTAAACATGTAAATATATATGCATGTATGTAGGCCATCCAGAGAAGTCAAAGGAGATATTTTGGTGTGTTTGTGTTTGTGTATAAACATGCAAGTATGTATGCGTGCAGGTACGTCATCCAGAGAAGTCAAAGWAGATATGTGTATAGATCTGAGTATCTGTAAGTATATGTATTTTTCATTTACACAARTATAATAACTCTCTGCACCCTAGAAAGTGTCTGCTGATTCCAGAAAAAGGCTTTCTCCAGACTGTCATACCACCTGTATCTTACATAGGCTGCTATAACCTCYGTGTTCCTGGGCAAATAATGCATAATGTTACCTGCTCCTCATTGTTTGTTTGTTTGTTAGTTAGTTTTTTAATTATGTAGTCATAATTTTATTATAAGAACATTCTCTGTTTTCCTCTAATSTACATGACCTACTCTTGAATGAGGTTGACGAGTTCTTCTAGAGAAGTGTCAAGCACCATCTGTTTTAGCAGACAAGGTCTCAGTCACCACTTCCCTGTTGTTGAAATACTGTCAACCATTTGTTAAGGTCTAAGACTTGTARCAACGCTGAGGTATTTAAAGATCCACAGCTTCTCCACTGCCAGGAAGGCATTTCTCTGTCAACGGATAACACTTGGCCAAGGAGAAATTCTTTCCTCTTTACTTAGCCTTCAAAGTAAGATCTAGAKCATAATGCTATACAAATAAGAGACAGGAAGAGGACCTTAACACCTCTCCACGAACTTTCTTTATTGTTGWTAGCAGCATGGAGATGATAATCACAGAATCACAGAATCGGTAAGGTTGGAAGGGACCTCCRGAGATCATCTAGTCCAACCTMCCTGCTCAGCAGGGTCACCTAGGGTGTGAGAGTCCTTACAWAATTGTACTTTAGGGACCTTCTGTGCCAAGATGCTCATGAATTGAGAGATACACACACAAGAAAAACTCCTAAAAGTATCAAAGATGGTGGAGTACTTAATAARTTAAGACATCTGTAAAACTGTTATCTAATCTTACAGATTAGATAGGACTCTCTGAGCATGCCTATTGCACACAAGCTGGGGCAGGCTCTTCATAAAAYGAAGAGAAAAAGAGAAAAAAATCTCTTTGGAAAAACTGTGTTTGTTGCAAAATTCATCACTACACATTTTTGAGGAAGTAGTCATATCTCTAGTTTTCCAGAAGAAAGTCACACTGAAAGAAGCTTAAACAAGCCTGTTGGCTTAAGCATATTTGTGAAGTCATGTCCTGTAAATATTTGTCAGCAATGCTCYGAGAAATAAAAGGAGACAGAGCTACCTAGGGATTTTCAGTGGAAAATTACTTGGGATGGTATTCRGCTCCAAAATGGGACATATGAATGTTGATCTGTACAAGGGTCACCAAAATAAGTTTGCTTCTAGGCAAATACCAAAGTAGGACTTCAATCATGAGAGAATGCGAAGATCAACTATTGAAGACTTTATGATGCTTAGACTAGAGTGAGGCTTCTAAGCAAAGATCTTTTCCCATATTACTTATGTTCTCACAGTCATGTTGTGATTTGGTGGGGAAACATTTTTARGCCACACAATGTGTTTTCTTTTATGATGATAATATTCATAATTTCTGTATTCCATATGAGCAAGGTACAAGACACAAGTTACAWATACCTAATAGAGCCAATTAATATTTTCAAATAAATCCTGCTTTGCTTTAATTAGWGGGGTGACATACACTCATACAATTACTTATACAATTATTATAAATGTATTCATACTTTATTTAGGAGAGATGATCTGTTCAAATTAGAGCAAAGTACTGTACAATAACTGACATTTCTCTAGGGGTTGTTTTCTATGAAAAACAATAAAAAAACTAAGTCTGAAAAGCAAATTGTTTATAAACTGACATTATAGTCTATTTCAGTAACCTCTGATCACAGCTGGAAAGAACTGCATAATGATTATACTTTTGTACAAGACTTGGGAAAAGCAGTGTAGGGCTGTTCTATTACAGATATCCTTGGATCAGTCAAGTTAGATGGAATTCATCTCACCTGTCTTTAGACGTATAAATATTAGTCATCTAGTTTAATCTAATTTCCCAGGATTGCTTGGAAACAGATGGGCACCCATGAGAGGCAGCTGAGGCATCTTCAGCTGTACAGCAGCTACAGGAGGAATTGTTCTCTGAACATTCGTGCATCTTTCCATTTATTATAAAGAAACCCTAAATGACTGGTTAAGAACAATGTCTAAATTGTACATAGCTAAACGCATGCTACACGAACCCCATTCTTTGTCTCAGCATGACTCAGTTCTTCATATYGGTACAATGGTACAATTTCCTCATTAGATTCATGCTAGAACTTTAACTTCAATCCACAACAAGTTCTAATTACATTTTGACTGTAACACATCTTTACTTACAGAATAGTTCTGTAGACATCAGTTAGATTGTTCATACCACGAGAGAGCATAATTCATTGGCCTCTTAATCCCTAGAGGAAAATTTGCTTCCACCTCTTTTATGCCTTTTTCATGCTCTCTGACCCCTCTCTTAAGCTCAAAAAGGCGGACTAACTTTTTCAGCAATTTCATTTTTTTTTCAAATTCTAAATGTTTCCAGAACTTCCAGCTGTGCTTCAATACAATGTTAGACACCAACTAGTAGAAAYGTTTTAAACTTCCACTGAAGAATTTCAAAAGAGAGAGAAGTTCTCTGGTTAGTGAATAGCATTTTGTTCTAATTCTTGGAATATCAGGGAAGTTTCTAAAGACTGAGAAGTCTAATTTTGTACATAGAACATTTCTAAAACAAAGTAATTAAAAATAGACTGATCTGATTGGCATCAGTAAACACAAGAATAGCTGAAATTGTGTTAATGAACAGTTAAGGGAATGATTAATGACTTTATGCAAAACCACTAGATCTTGTTTGACTGGGTTGCTCTTTTAATGATCCAGTTTAGTAAAGGATGCTGATGTAAAACATTTCCACTTTTCTAATACAATATTTTGGTTAAGAACTAAAATGATCTGAAACTAACACGATGCTCCAAATGCATGCATTAAAAATAGCCATGGCAGATCTCAGTGATAGTTAGAGAGTCCACCAGTGTACTTCTGAGGGAACAGTAGGATCTGTAGCGGTTGGTTCTTAGCTCTATGAAACCCACAGTTCTTTTTAATAATCTAAAATAAAGCAAAATCACTGATAAAGTTTATTCTGGCTTAAGTTTTTGGAATGTAATAAACAAGAAGGAAAAGGCTAGGTCCCCAGGATTGCTTTATCTGCTGAATGGAAGCAAAYAGCATGATTTTTTATTCTGTTCCTGTGAAGTTAAAGGTCTAGGAAACAGATGTTATTGACAGAACAGGACACCTTCTGCTGGTTGGCAGTGTTCTCAGAGAGGGTTCTGGAGTGACCCAGGAGACACAGGTGAAACGTTCTGCTCCCACTCCGGCTCTTTGGCCAGAGAGGATAACATTTGTAGGTTAATATACCATCCCAAGTAGAACTGGCATGCTTACGTTTCTTCCATACTGAGAGAGGTGTGATGGTCACTGTGTCCCCATAGGCTGATCACAATTTGCTGATTGCCTGGAGACTGAGTAATTAGAAATTTTGCCTTGTAATGGCATCCTGGGATCTCAAGCTATTTAGTTTACCGAAGATTATATCCTGTGATAAAGTTTTCCCTTATGTACCTAGATAGAGAACAAAATTTTGACAGTGGGCTCTTCAGTTTAGCTGACAGTTATAAGATCTGATCTGTACTGGAAGTTGAACCTGGACACATTAAGGCTAAAACAAAGGTCTGATTTTTCAGCTTTCAGTCTAATTACTCACTGAGACAATTTACATTAGATTCTGGTGCACTCTCCTGCCACTGAAAGTTTAAAACTAGGATAAGATACTTATTTTTAAAAATGTAATTCAGATAAAGGTCTGTGGAATCTGCTCTTATACAAATAGTCAGACCAGACACTCACACTGATTTCTTCTGGGAATTTTCAAATGAGGTTTTTAAATAACAGTGAATTGACAAAGTTGACCAATGMAAAGACATTTACTTTTGAAACTGTTTAAAAAGAAACTCTTAGAATTTGGTCRCTTGTCAAAGGTCACACAGGAAGTGTGTAACAGAATAAAAAACCTAGATTGTGGCCTCCAGTGTTCTGAATACACTTGTCTCCTTTCAAGTATCGTCCAGATCCATATCCATAGCATATCCAGCAATATCCATATTCTAAGCATGACAAATGTTGAAAGTAAGCAACTGAATTAAAAATGTATTTAGAAAACATTGTTTCTGATACATTTTCAAATCAATTTTAGGCAGATAAAATGGCATTCAATCCACACAGGGTGCCATGATATAGTTAATTCACTCYGAAAGTTTTTATTATTTTGAATGAATTGCTTATAGCTAAATTCAAAATCTGTTTAGGATCCTATGCTTTATAGCTCTGACGCTTGCTACAGACTTGCTAAGATATTTTGCCATTCAGGCTATCCTGAATTCAGTGCAGGATTAGCCCCTACCTAATCTTTGTCATCTGAATCATGCTCTGTCACACCAGAAGCCTACAWCTCCGTCTCCAAAATAGGCCCATGAAACTTTACGGAGAAACACTCCCTTGCTTTAACACACAATTGTTGGCTTTAGCTGGATGCTGGGCACCATCATATTGTCCATCTCTTCAATTGAAAGGATYGCTATTCCTTCAGGAATAGAATATCCTGGTGCTTTCTATTTGACTTGAACTCACASCTAAGCATAAAGCAGAATTGCATGCAGAAGTCTGAAACATTAYATTACAAGGTTCAGAAATACCTGTGTGTAGAGAAAGGAAAATATGCTTGTGTATGACTAATTTCAGGTAAAATCCTGACTCCTCTCTTTTGTAGCACCTGACTAAAAAGATATTAGGATGCTTAGGTGGGCTTGTGGCTAAGGGATTTTGTCATTAAGTAAATGATCTCACCTTTGTTGAAAAGTACATTGTTTTGGAAACGTATATTTGTATACACACAACCCTTCTTTTTGGTGCGCTTCAAATTTATATCTTTTACTTTGCCCATGGTTTCTGTGAATCATTATTCAACTGAAATGGAAGTCTTCCGCTGTTACAAAGAATTTTAACTTAATTAGAAATATCAGTWATCCTTTGGCATGGTCAAATACTGTAATATCTTCTTGTAGTGATATATAGACCTTGTCAGCAGAAATCCTCATGCTAAATACAAACAGATATTAATTTACTGTGAGGAAAACACTCTTACAGTCTTTACTCTTTTACAGTCACTCTTCATAGTTTGCTTCCTTAGCCATTAAAACCTGTATCTGATATAAAGAAAGTTCTTGATCATCAGGCATCACTGAGGAATTGAACTCAGTGTTTGAAGTTGGGAATAGATGTAATGGCATCCAAAATCTTTGTGGTATTCCATGACATATCCTATCAAACACACGGAGTTGGACAGATGGCTGGCTCACAGGAAACACTGACAAATGTGCAAAGACTACAAAATATAAGTAATACTGAGTTTTAATGTTTTGTTTCCATTAAGTCCACCCACACTTCAGATGTTCAAAAAAGAAGGCCTCATGCAAGTTAATTATCTATCTATCCAAATACAGCTATGCTTTTCCCAGGATATTTGTGGCGCATTTGTTTTACACCAGTTTTATTATTTTTTGTTTGTTAAAATGTGAACCATTTTCCCTAATTAAACATGCAGAAAARCTATAAAGATAATTTCAGTGGCATATTCTAGATGTTTGAGGTTTGTTTCTTTTCTGACTTCCTAACAAGAGGTAGTTAAACAAGAAAAGATAGTGGAGCAAGAGAAAAGTGGAACAGCAACATATTTTACAGGCACATTAAAAATTTTCTTCCCGTGCATTGATGAAGTGTAGGTGGCTGAAAGCTGTTAGGTATATGGTAACCTACAAAGAAAGAGTTATTCAGTTTCTATCTTCATGTGATGCCAAGATAACTGGATCACTATATTACAACATTACCTCAAAACATCCCAAATATTTGTTAGTGTGGGTGTTTCCAGATCCATAAATGTGGGCTTAGATCACCCACATGCTTCCTGAGAAGGAAGCTGGAGACAGAAGAATTCACATGTCAGTCGGCCTGCAAACCAAATCTGGCTGGTCTGGTTGGGTAACATGCAAAAGCCATTCCTTGTTTTAGTCTGTCCCGTATTCAATCCACTGAGTAATTTTTAATTGTGGTCAGGAGGGATTTCATCATTTAGGTCTGTTTTTTTTCAGTTTAACATAGCCTACTGATGTATTTTCTATTATAAATTTGATCTTATTCATTATAATATTTAAAAAGCTTTACAGAAAATTTCAAATCTAGAGTACAGGAGACACATCATGACCATTTGTAGCAAAATTCCTATCACTCCATATTACTTGTTAGGGATGTTTCTTCTTAACTGTGTTAGTGAAGAAAGYATTTTCAGATGATCCAGAAATACTCAGTTCAACCAGGGCTTGAAGCTTTATATCCAGAACTGTCAGTTTTTCACATTCTGAAATTCATATTAGTTTAAGGGTGTGTCAGCCCCTCCTCTGTGAAACAGGCCTGTTTGTAATAATATCCTAGGAAGCACTGCATGCTATGTCAAGTAATAGCTATTTTATCCTTTCACAGGTATTTTTTTCCTAAAAAAACTTATTGGATAAGGAGGTCAAAGATTGCCATGATGGAAGGCATTATCTGGCTTATTTTTCCAGGTAAGAACAACAGAGGTATATTATATGCATTTATGTTTATTCCTAACACACAGCTTGTTACAGATTCTATATCCATTACACAGCTTTACCAATTGATGACAGCAATAGAAAAACTGGAAAAAAAAAGAAAAGAAAAGAAAAGAAAAGAAAAGAAAAGAAAAGAAAAGAAAAGAAAAGAAAAGAAAAGAAAAGAAAAGAAAAGAAAAGAAAAGAAAAGNGAAAAGAAAAGAAAAGAAAAGAAAAGAAAAGAAAAGAAAAGAAAAGAAAAGAAAAGAAAAGAAAAGAAAAGAAAAGAAAAGAAAAGAAAAGAAAAAGTCATTTTCCCTAGGAAGCTTCAAGGGTGAAACTATTCCAGCATCCCTAGCACTAAGACCTCAAGGCTCTGACCTTTGGTAAGCCTGGAGCTCAGATCTCCACTTAGGCATGTTTTTCCACCCAGCAACTACATGCCTTAATCCTAAAATTGTCAGTCCTAGACCAAACTTTGCTATATCAGTGCCACAAACCATGGCATTCTTTTGTCAGTCAAGAGATTAGGAACACAGGGCTTCCAGGATCTTTACATCAATAGGCTGGTTCATCAGGCACCCAAACAAAAATATTTCCAACCTAACATGTTAGAAAGTAAACATTTCAGGCTCAATGAACTAATGTTTTCTGCCCAAATAACTTTTTTGCAGAAATTTTCCACCTACCTCTAACCTTGTATGACATAAGCATCCAATAAATTCACAATATTGATTTGGTGAGGTAGGGGCATTGCTGAAGGGCAACCAATTTCTTGGAATGCATGTCCCAGTGGACAACAGGTATCTTGTATGTATATATCTGGAATAAGGAGATTTTAATAAATGAGACAACATATCACTAGGTTTAATTTCCTCTGCACAATGAGGATTTTTTTACATTCTTAACTTTTGATAATTGTRCTCATTTTCCCTTGAAATGATTTTTTTCTGCCATGTTTGCAATATCTGTGATGTGTAGCTAGCAGCATTTGTTGTTTYAGTATTTTCTTTATGGTAAAACATCATCCAATGGAATATTGTACACCTCTATTAAAGGGAACGGACCATTAATAAGTAATCAGCATCTGAACGAGGGAGTTTATGTAAAATTTGTTACAGAACTAGACTTCAAAGAAGCCTTAATCTGTGCCAAATCTCCCAATGAACACAACTTTTCATGTGACTGTATACTGTACACGATCCCTGGCATTACATGCAGATTTTGAAGATGAGAAGAAAGTCAGCTATATAATATGTTACATATAAAAATAGCTGTGCAAAATGTCAAGTTTCTAACTGAGAAGAAGAGTAGTTATGACACTGCAGCAGGGATGGCTTTGGGTTTCTAAACTGACCGTTTCCCTCCACAGCAAACACAGTCGAATTGTTAGTGAAACTATTTGCTGTCGCATTTTACATTCCATTTGTTAGGGTTAAACACCACATATTTTGCAATACCACCCTTTTAATTGTGACGATCAAGGAGCTCTTGCACATACAGCTCAACTACCTACACTGCTGTTGCAGGAAGGGTATCTGAGGACTGAACTTCAGCTATCTTGTTGTTTTGTTCTTCAAGAGCTGAACCTTGAGCAGCCTTAGTAATATCACAGCATTCATTGCTCTACTCAACCTAGAAATATGYCATATCAGATTTGGATATCAATTATGTTTTTCACTACCTTGCTTTGTATTGTTAGAAAGAACAATTTTGTTCCCAGATTATGTTAAGATCTACAGTATGTCCTGAAGTCCCACTTGCTTTAGTAGGATCACATACTTTAATACTAAAGTAAAGAAATCAGCACTTGATTCTTGCCTCTTTTTATTTTAAGCTGATGAAACCTCTGCCTATCAGCAGTCCCCTTTCCACTCCCTTTCACAGCCTCCCAATCTCAGTGACCATTCTTATCTCAGCATTTGCAACTTTTATTTATTCTTGAAATGGTATACCCAGAAGAGGTTTCTGAGTGACAATTGTTAAGTTGGAATGTGTAGCTGGTAGATGCTTATTTATACGTTCAAGTCTCAAAACGGGCCCAGATGTTGAAAGCAACCTTAAGCTTCTCCTGTACTAAGAATTGCTATCGATGTTCTATCATCTACAAAACATGTYTTTTTCTTAAAAGTCATCATTTTAGCAGAATATTAATGCACAAAGTAGTCTTCAGGGAAAGTTTTTGTAATTGTGAGTACAAAAAAAAACAAGAAGAGGTAGACACTTAGATATGTACAGACAAAGAAAAGTCCAGCAGGTAATAATGATCATAGTATCATAGTGACTCAGTCTCTAAAACCTAGTTTTAACATCTATACGTTTTTATTTTCCCAGCTATTTTTTATAAACACTAGCACACTCATATACATTACTCAGTTCCACAGTAATAGGTCTTGTTGATTGGAATACCAGAAATAATGAAGAAAAATTATATAGAAAATATATTATTTTAATGTCTGCATCTTCAGCTTGATACTCCACTGGAATTCAACTGTTCATTTAATCTTTTTAAATGCCTGATTGCTGCACTCAGAATTTTATTTTCTAGGGCTTATTTTTCTTTATCCTTTAACCTATATTAACTAAGCATTAAAAGGTCATTTAACAAAGAGTTTATAAGAGCTTTGATTATTTAAAATTGTGGATAGGAAGATTTTAAATTTGAACTGTGTAATTCCTATTACACCAGATGACAGCTGAACTCTACTGATGAAAGCAAAAGTAAATGCAAATAGAAGCAAACATTTTAAGGAATGTTGCCATTTCTGAAATGTCATACAAGGATCACCAAAAAGATATTTATCATTACAAAGGAGTGTAAATTTTTGCAAGAGCTCTTTTTCCTCCAGAAATTGCTGATTTGTCAAGAGAGAAATGTTTCTGGGAACATGTGTCATTTGACAAATCTTCTTGGGTTGTCTGCCAAGTTTTGTGCTTAGCTCCTTGGCTGATGGCACCAAGCTAGGATGACTCTTGGGCTTCCAGAGGAAGGTACTAGCTGACTGTCCAAGTCCAACAGTCAAGGCAGGCAGCTGGCCCATCAGCCTGGAAGGATCCTGTGCTCCAGGCACCAGATTTGAGTCTGGAATTCAGTCTGGCAAGGGATGTCAAGGACAACAGGAAGGGCTTCTTCAAATACATCAGTAGCAAAAGGAGGACTAGGGAAAATGTGGGCCCACTACTGAATGGGGCAGGGGCCCTAGTGACAAGGGATACAGAGAAGGCAGAATTACTGAATGCCTTCTTTGCTTCAGTCTTCACTGCTAAGGGCAACCCCCAGGAATCCTGCCGCCTGGATGTGAGGGAGGAAGTCCAGAAAAGGGAAGACTTTCCTTTGGTTGAGGAGGATGGGATTAGAGACCTTCTGGGCAGGCTAGACATCCACAGATCTATGGGCCCGGATGGGATGCACCCACGGGTACTGAGGGAGCTGGCGGAGGTTGCTGCCAGGCCACTCTCCATCATCTTAGAAAGGTCCTGGAGAACTGGAGAGGTGCCTGAGGACTGGAAGAAAGCCAATGTCACTCCAGTCTTCAAGAAGGGCAAGAAGCAGTACCCAGGCAACTACAGGCCAGTCAGCCTCCCCTCCATCAATGCAAAGGTGATGGAACAGCTCCTTCTGGATGTCATCTCCAGGCATACAGAGGAGAAGAAGGTGATCGGGAGTAGCCAGCATGGATTCACCAAGGGGAAATCCTGCTTAACCAACTTGAGAGCCTTCTGGGATGGAAATAGTGGCTGRGTAGATGAGGGGAGAGCAGTGGACGTTGTGTACCTTGACTTCAGCAAGGCTTTTGACACTGTCTCCCATAACATCCTCCTAGAGAAGCTCAGGCAGTGTGGGTTAGACGAGTGGACAGTGAGGTGGATTGAGAASTGGCTGAAAGGCAGAGCCCCGAGGGTCGTCATCAGTGGTGTGGAGTCTAGTTGGAGGCCTGTGGCTAGTGGCGTCCCCCAAGGCTCAGTACTGGGTCCCATCCTGTTCAACTTCTTCATCAATGACCTGGATGAGGGGACAGAGTGCCTCCTCAGCAAGTTTGCTGATGATCCCAAGCTGGGAGGACTGGCTGATACACCAGAGGGCTGTGCTGCCATTCAGGGAGACCTGGACAGGCTGGAGAGTTGGGCAGAGAGGAACCTCATAAAAATCAACAAGGGCAAATGCAGAGTCCTGCACCTAGGGAGAAATAACCGTAGGCACCAGKACAAGCTGKGGGCTGACCTTGTGGAGRGCAGCTCTGCAGAGAAGGACCTGGGAGTGCTGGTGGATAGCAAGTTGACCATGAGCCAGCAATGTGTCTGTGTGGCCAGGAAGGCCAATGGTGTCCTGGGGTGCCTTAGGAAGAGTGCTACCAGCAGGTGGAGGGAGGTGATCTTGCCCCTCTACTCAGCCCTGGKGAGGCCACATCTCGAGTACTCTGTCCAGTTCTGGGCTCCCCAGGAAAGAAGAGACATGGAGCTACTGGAGAGAGTCCAACATAGGGCTACAAAGATGATCAGAGGGCTGGAGCACCTGCCCTATGAGGAACGGCTGCAAGAGCTGGGCCTGTTTAGTTGGGTCTGTGAAAGAGAAGCGTGAGGGGGGATCTTATCAATGTGGACAAGTATCTGAAGGGAGGGTGTCAAGGAGATGGGTTCAAACTCTTTTCAGTGGTGCCATGTGACAGGACAAGAGGCAATGGGCAGAAATTGAAGCACAGGAAGTTCCGCCTGACCGTGAGTGGGAATTTCTTCCCTGTGAGAGTGACGGAGCCCTGGCACAGGTTGYCCAGAGAGGTTGTGGAGTCTCCTTCTCTGGAGATCTTCAAGGCCCACCTGGATCCAACCCTGTCTAACATGCTGTAGGTGACCCCGCTGAGCAGGGGGGTTGGCCTAGATGATCTCCAGAGGTCCCTTCCAACCTTAACAATTCTATGATTCTATGATTGGTGATAGATCCTCATACRGGATCTTCTCCAGGACCTGGATGGCCCTCCTTCATTTTATAGCTATTCTGCAGCAGTGTGACAGTATCATTTGGCAGCTTGCCATCCCATAAAGCATACTTCATTTTGCCCACATTTGGCATGTCAGTGAAGACTGATCCTCCAGACACAATAATATATGTGGTGATGATCAAATCTGGGGACATGTTTTCAAGTCTTYTCCTCATTTGGGATCTTCTGTAGAGGTTTCCAAGCCCAACAAGGGCTTGGAAGTTCCAAGGGAAAAACAAAAGTTCTCACTCTGGACTAATTAGCATTATTTTTTTATTCATTTAATCTTTTAAAAACTTGGTCCAAATCTGGATCTTTCATAGCGCTTACCTCTTGTCATCCAGGGATTCAAGGTAAAAGTTACCTTAATTAGATTTCTGACAGAGAAGAAAGATCCTTTGGGGGTCGAGGAGAGAAAAGAAAACAAAAGGGAAGAAGAACAAAAGGGAAGGATAAACAACAAATGGAATTTTCTAGAAGTTATACCCAGTGCATATTTTTGCTGCTATAGCTGATGCAAATCAAAGTTCTTCACTCTTCTTGAAACTGCTTTAATTTATACAGAAGGATCTGAAACAAAGAAAAAAGCATTTTCAAAATCCCAAAGTATACTGATTCACAACAAACTGCCAAAATCAAATTGATGCTTTTCCTGGCAATCTGTCACTGCTACTTAATTACCTTTAACACATCCTAACAAAGTGTTTCTTTGCCCAAGGACATTGAATGTTTGTATGATGCTGTCTTCTGATTTTTATTCTTTGAAATAAAAGTACTTCATGACAAAAATCAGATTCACAAGTCTATCAGCCACTTACATACAGTATGTTGTATCCTCTGTACAGTTAAATAACTGGCATTATGATTTCTTTCAGAAAAAAATACATCTTTTTATATCTTGGCACTCTGTGGTATCTTCTTTCATCTCTGTTGGCATCGCAATGAATAAAGTATGTAAAACCAATAATCTTTAGAATTTTGGTCAGTTCTTTACTTTCTGCAATGTTTTCTGTTGAATTGCAGGGTCCAGAAACAGCAAAATCCAGATCCAAGTCACTGTACAGTCTCTGTACAGGCCTATTTCATGATTACTGCTCTCCCAGTTGATTAGATCTAGTCCTCAGCTCCAGTCTGTGGTTATCCCTGTCCACCTGGATGTCACCTAGCTCAGGATATCAGCACGTGCTGTTGAAGAAGATGCAGGAGTCACACTCCCTGTAATTTTGATTTCCAGTGACAGGATATCCATAGCCTGTGTTCAGAAGGGAGGTGTCAGCTGTGCGGACTGAGCAGGAATCCTTGAAAACTGTAGGAGCTGGGGAGATGGGAGGTAAGGACTGCTGACAAGCTGGGATTTTTCAAGGATCACTTTGTGTCAACGAGAGAACATTTGCAGGCAGATTGATCTGGAAAGCAAAGAGAAGCAGAAGGTTGATGCAGAAATATTTAGGATTTCAACTATCTTTTTCCTTTAACACAAGGGAACTCTTGTAGGTGTGTAAGTTTTGTGGTCTTACTGCTGCTTCCTTTTGTCACCACGCAATAGCATCATTTCAGAGTTGTTCCAAGGTGGATGTTTTATTGAGAGGATGAAACCCTGCAATATGCCAGAAGTGATAGACATTTGTTTTGTTTCCACATCTGCAGACCAGGGCTTTCATCTATCTCTACATTCAATCTCAGTGCCTGGAGAGTGGAGGAGGGACAGTTCTTACTTGACAACCTTACACAAGAACAGAGAGGGGTTGCTTATCAATAGGGTAAATTTCTGGCTATCCTAGCACCTACTACAAATTCCCAGTGCTAGAGCATGTGCTGAATTTGCAATGTTCTTGCAGCAATTGACTAGTCTTTAGGAAGCCACTTGCTGATACACTCTTATCTCTTGAGCTGTCTCCTGAGAGTCTTCAGGGATCCAGATCTTTGAGGAAAGCAGAAACTAGAGAAGGGTGATTTCTTAAATATTTCCATGACAATGTCTGTTGTACTTGTCAAGAGCTAACATTGCATCTTTTTGTCACTCTAGCCAGTACTCTAAAAGAGCAATGTGAGGATAATTTTCTTCTACGACTTCAGAGAACAGCTGTTTATTAGATGTGTCAAATTAGGCAAATTTTTACCTCAAATGGTGCTTTGTAAGCAAGTTAACCCATGCTGCTTTAAACAAATTAATAAATGATATTAATTTGCCAGCTAATACGAATTGATAGGTTATTACCTAGTGAAATATTAGTACATGCAGGAGATTAGAAACCAGTTACTGGACTCATGCCAGGCAGACATGGAAAGATAATGCAGTTCTCAGTGGCAGTCTGCTCTCTTGCATCCATAGAGGTATGAATTGTTAATCAGCAGCATAATCATGTAGCTCTATGTTATGGTATTGCCACCACCAGTAACAGGCCATAAGTTTTGTATGGAGTTTGCAAAGCCTCAGGGCTGAGCCTCAAAAGGTATTAAAAATCAAACAAGAATGTCTCTTAGCCAACAGGATCTTTAAGCAATAGACTAAACTCATCTCTGGATTTCCTTACTCTCCTGGACATAGTAATGTTTATTATCTTTTCATAAAAAAGACTGGAAGGTGATATTGGATCTTATGTCCTCAGTTTTGTTAACCTTGAAGTGTTCAGATTTTAAAGCTCACAACAAGTCCATAAAACGCTTGCTTTTCTCAAGTTTATGTAGACTCAAATAAAATGAGTAAATACATCAAAATAATTGACTTTGCAGGCTACAATCTATTACCCTTACAAGTCATCATCTATCACAAGCAAAGGTAATTTATCAACGTCAGAGAAAAACTGGCATTACTCCAGTCAGGATAAATTCTGCACAGACCGTCATAAAACCATCTTACTCCCTTTAATCAGCAGATAATAGTAAATGAAGATAGAAAACAATGATGTTTCTTTCTTTAGCTGCAAATTAAGGAGAAAGAAAAAGACTACAGAATGTTAATACTGGAGTGCAAGGGACACAGCTCAGTTGTGAATGTCAAATGCAGTATGCAGCATTTATTCTAAAGGCCTATGAACTAAAAAAAAAAGGCTGTCAAAAATGAAGGACAGCTCATCTAGTTGGAAATGCTAACTGCATTAGATTTTCGGTTACTGGAAACAGGCAAGATAGTCAAAAGCAATTGGACATATAAATGAAAGGAGAAAATTAAATCCATTAGCTACACTTTGAGCTTGATCTGCCTTCTAATGATAGTGCTTGTACTTTAGCAGCGTGACTCTTAGTTCAGTGGAGTGACTCTAGAATGAGTAATGGCAATAAGAGACTATTCAAGATTTTTATTTGTAGACCAGAGGAGGTTCCAATTACTATGACCAACTTATTCTGCTGTAGCATTTTTCCCTTCAGTAAAAGCAACAACAATTTCTTTACTTTTTCTCTGGATAAAAATAAGCAGTCATAATTTGCACAGTATATTTATCAGTATAGGGTAGTGACAGCCAGCCTGCTGGATATTGGTCATGATGCTTAGTAGAAATTTTTGTCAAGCAGAAACTCTCTGAGCCTTCACATTTCTAAAAAGTTTGTCTTGCTGCAGGACCAAGTGCCATTTTGACACTCCTACTTCATATTGCAGAAATATTCACTGTAGTAGCTGTTTAAAGATATACCTTAAATGGATTATTTTATTTTCCTCTTTCCTTTTTATCTGTTCTGACTCCAGTTAAAACTAAATTCTACAGACAACAGAGGACTGACAGCTTTTGGGTGAGAAAAAAGAAACAATCTCAGAAGATATGATTTTAACACTGGACTGAAATCAGTAATCTCAGTAAGTTTTATGAGCTGCTATGAATAGATGCAACACATTCATTGTAACAGAAAACTACCAAATATATCAAGTCTTTAATTTTGAAGTACAACTTACTCATTTAAGTAAATTGAGAGGGAACTTTTGACATTATGGCAACCTGCCTATTAGAAGACAAGTTATGTAAAGGTGTGTAAGTGAAAATAATCATATGTTCTGCTTTCTGTATTCTATCACCTGTGTTGGGGAGGAAAGGCCCTCTGAACAAAGCAAGTGAGTGAGGGATCCTCCTCTACAAGGTAGAAATTATTAGTATTTGGCAGTAGGAATGTTACAACTATAGTTCCTCAAAATAAACCTTAGTCCTGGTCATCTTCCCTTTTTTCTTTTTTTTTTCTTCTTTTTTTTTTTTTAAATAAAATCAGATTTTCATTTTCATTCTATTTTGCTTAAATAGCTAATCTACCTTTTTTTCACATCCACCACTGTTTGTGTTTCACTTCTGCCAGCTGTTTAATGATCATTAACCCAGGTGACTGATTTCAAGGCTCGTTGTAGCACTGACTTTGCATGCAATTCCACAGGACACGACTCTCCCTCTGGTCTCCCCACACCCATGTGTGAACATTTCCATGAACATTTCTGTTCTTTACCTGGTAGTAATGTTGGTCACTAGACTCTTCTATAAGCTGACTAAATTCACTAAAATATCAGAAAGAAATTTTTTAGTCATAAAAAAGTAGAATGTTTTTATAAATATAGTGAGTTGCCTTTCATCCAAATTCATTCTCTTAACTAGTTGAATATTCAGGAAGGGGCTAAAAAGGGGGTAGAATCAGAGATTAAAATGCATTTGAGCTAGTTATGGAGTCATGGACTAGCTGTATTTTTTTTATATCAAATGTGAATAACTTCTGATTTTCTTCTTTTCTCTTTCAAAAGTAATATTAATGACTGACAGAGAAGGTAGAGTAAGAGCTGGATCAAAATCTTAGTATATCAGTATAAGTGCTTTTGCTTTTGAAAATATGTGGTGAGAAATTAATACTGTGAAAACTCTGTAGCTAATTGTAATCAACAACAATCTAGTTTGCAAATATTTTACACAAATCTGCCCCAAAAATAGCTTGTAGTGCATGTAACAGATCCAAAGACATGGACTTTTCCAAAGGCTTCCTCTAAAAAACAATAAATTCTACCTCTCATATAAACCCTCTCCAAAATATGCCTACATCAGTGTAAACCTTCCACATAAGAAAGATAACTATAATTTACCGTATGAAAAAGGTCCACAAAACAACATGCCTACCTTCAAAGAGTAAGCTACTTTTGAAAGCACGTCACAGAAAGTTGTGGTAGGCCTTCTGAGGCCTCATGAAGGCCTTCTAATCCCAGTGCATTTTTCTAAATGAGACAATATTTTATCAATTTTTAGAACAACTTTCTCTCAATAAGAAAACTCTTAAAAAGTAGATAGATTCTGTCTTTGAATAAACCAACCAAAAGCATATTAAAAGTCACTCATTCTCAGAAAGGGTACTGCCATTAATAGCACTTCCCTGCCTATCACATGCTCTCCTAAACCAAAACTTACATGTAAAGCTCTTAGTCAGTTGCAATCTATCATGAGAAAAGATTGCATCTTAAATATCCCCTGACATGGTTTACTTCATGATCAGAAGCAAATTTCTGTGGACCAATATATGCCAGATTTGACTATCTCAACTTCACAACCATACAATAAACTTTCCTTTCCCAGTAATCAGACTTTCAGGATTTATTGAGCCTGAACAGTCATATCTGAGAAGATAATAAATTTTATTCAGACATCAAAAGCCCCCAGGAAAACTACATGAATGAACAAGCAATATGAAAGCTTCAGAATGAAATCACTAAGACTACTAATGAAATGCAGAATACCCATACCTATGGGAGAACATTCTGACAAAACTACTCAGAATATGATCTCTTGATTCCGATCCTTCAAAAACTTTCAAAAGATATGTCTTGGAACTAAAATTCACAATTCAAATTGGGCAATATAACCAGGAACAGCAGTTCCATCTCATGTAATAACTTTCCTTATATCCCCGCCATTCTGAATGTGTCATTTACCAAAAGTGTTAATTACACGGTCTTCTCTGTCATCCAGACAGCATAATAATATTCCCAGTTCTGAGCTTGTTGTTGTTGCTCCAGCCAGTTACTAATCGCCCCATGTCTTAAGCTATTTTAATTGAGTAACCAATTTCGGTTGGAATCTCCATTCCTCGAAAGGTGATGGAACAGCTCCTTCTGGATGTCATCTCCAGGCATATGGAGGAGAAGAAGGTGATCAGGAGTAACCAGCATGGATTCACCAAGGGGAAATCCTGCTTAACCAATCCGATAGCCTTCCATGATGGAATGACTGGCTGGGTAGATGAGGGGAGAGCAGTGGACGTTGTGTACCTTGACTTCAGCAAGGCTTTTGACACTGTCTCCCATAACATCCTCCTAGAGAAGCTCAGGCAGTGTGGGTTAGACGAGTGGACAGTGAGGTGGATTGAGAAGTGGCTGAAAGGCAGAGCTCAGAGGGTTGTCATCAGTGGTGTGGAGTCCAGTTGGAGGCCTGTGGCTAGTGGCTTCTGCCAGGGCTCAGTACTGGGTCCCATCCTGTTCAACTTGTTCATCAGTGACCTGGATGAGGAGACAGAGTGCCTCCTCAGCAAGTTTGCTGATGATCCCAAGCTGGGAGGAGTGGCTGAYACACCAGAGGGCTGTGCTGCCATTCAGAGAGACCTGGAGAGGCTGGAGAGCTGGGCAGAGAGGAACCTCATAAAAATCAACAAGGACAAGTGCAGAGTCCTGCACCTAGGGAGAAATAACCCTTGGCACCAGTACAAGCTGTGGGCTGACCTTGTGGAGAGCAGCTCTGCAGAGAAGGACCTGGGAGTGCTGGTGGATGACAAGTTGACCATGAGCCAGCAATGTGCCCTTGTGGCCAAGAAGGCCAATGGTGTCCTGGGGTGCATTAGGAAGAGTGTTGCCAGCAGGTCGAGGGAGGTGATCCTGCCCCTCTCCTCAGCCCTGATGAGGCCTCATCTTGAGTGCTGTGTCCAGTTCTGGGCTCCCCAGGACAAGAGAGACATGGAGCTWCTGGAGAGAGTCCAGCATAAGGGCTACAAAGATGATCAGAGGGCTGGAGCACCTGCCCTATGAGGAACGGCTGCGAGAGCGGGACCTGTTTAGCCTGGGGAAGAGAAGCCTGAGGGGGGATCTGATCAGTGTGTACAAGTACCTGAAGGGAGGGTGTCAGGGGGACGGGGGCAAACTCTTTTCAGTTGTCCCATGTGACAGGACAAGAGGCAATGGGCAGAAATTGAAGCACAGGAAGTTCCGCCTGACCGTGAGKGGGAATTTCTTCCCTGTGAGAGTGACGGAGCCCTGGCACAGGTTGTCCAGAGAGGTTGTGGAGTCTCCTTCTCTGGAGATCTTCAAGGACCACCTGGATGCAACCCTGTCTACCATGCTCTAGGTGACCCTACTTGAGCATGGAGGTTGGACTGGATGATCTCTGGGGGTCCCTTCCAACCTTAACAATTCTATAATTCTAATCAGACAGTGGTTTTCAACCTGTACTTAGCTTTGAATTTTATTTCTTCCATTTCAAACCCAAAGAAGGGGCTCTGTGTCTAAAAACTTGTCTGAATTTCTAACTGTATAAAATGATCTAAAAAAAAAAAAAAAACTCTTCCTTCTAAGCCTATTTCACTAGGTATGAGAACTGAAGTCTGATGGTACATGCACCACAACTAAGTTTGTACAAGTCAATGACCAATAACACACTGACTGAACTAAACTGTTATAGTATTATCTTTTAATTTTTTACTTCTAATTTTAGATAATCAGTGCTACATTACGTTCATAACACTGTCTAATATAAATAATCATTTTTAAGAAAAAATGTTGTCACATTCATCTTTGTCAGACATGAAGACTATTGTTACATATCTAAATTATTGTCTTTGATTTTATGCTGATGTTTAAGACTAAATTGTATTCTTAATCACTCATTTTTAATCCTCCACATATAACTGAAACTCAAACAATCTGATCCTAAATCTTCTGATGTTATATTTTACTCACAGTGATAAATCACTGCTCTTGCTCTTAGTCTGCTGTGCCAGGATGTGAAAAAAACAAATCTGATAAAACCATGAATAAATTGCACTATTTCTATGTTTGGAAAGACTATTAAACTTAGAGAAAATGATTTATTTACATAATTTAAAGAAACCCACATTTGTATTCCTTTAAAAAGTATGGTTCATCTTTAGTCTAGTCTATAGGAATTTACAGCTAAAAACAGCTCTAAAAACTTATCAGGAAGACTCATTTTGACCGAAAAAGTATTTCTGAAGTTACTGTATCAGAAAATGTAAGCATAATCATATTTTAATTAGATTGAAATGTAACTGTGGTACAAAAATAGGTCAACCTCTAAAATTAGATTGTATGAAGTTACAGATGCGTGAAAATCAGTTTTGTGTTTTAATAATTACATTTGAAACAATATAGTGATATGTTGTAATTATAGTTTAAAGTACTAACTTCCTTCAAAGGTACACGAGGAGAAAGAAGGCACACATATTCAAAAGGTTTTTCAAACATTATTAAGTTTCATGTTGTCTAATTTGATCACGGGCTCCACTCTGCTAGACTTCTGCATGTTAAACCATTTATTATAAGAGGCTCTTCCAAGACTAAACCTCTCAGCCTGGCTAAAAGCATTAATATCAGTCCTCATTTAGAACATAATTACCTAATTGTGATTTGTTTCCATACTTGCTATTTAATATGAAAACAATATATTTTTTATTCATATTTTCATTTTTGACATTTTCAATTCCGTAATACATTTTTTCCAGCATTTTAGCACCTCATTTTAGCATTTAAAATAAGAACTTTGTACCCATCTGAAAAGTAAATTAATTGCAAAGGTAAATACAGATATATTGAGTAAGAAACTAGGTTCAAGGTATGAAGGAGCTTGAAAAACTGGGTTTTATAATCATATTGGTATTACAGAACTGAGAGCCTTTCCTAGTTTCAGTGTCTGCAGGCATGCCCTGATAACATCCTGCATCACAGCCTCCAAGGAGGAGACATCATATTTGTTACTATAATTGAGGACTGATTCCACAGTATGTCACGGTACGCATTAGTCAGTAAGTCTAAATGCAACCTATGTGACTGCTGGAAGCTATTGCAAACTCAACGTTCAAAAACACAACTAGTTTTCAAGACAAATTCAGCATGAAATCTAGATCACATTAACTTCCCACAGATCATAATAAAGCCTATAGAGGTAAATATGAATCCATGACATTTAAAGTGAAGGGTATTGAATTCATTGAATGACATGACATTTAAAGTGAATACTACTGAATACTGTGTATTCAGAACTACAATATATACTATCATGGTACATATTATCATTCATACTATATAACATAGTATTACAGTATTATTATACTGTAATATAGTATAATTATATTCTATAGCATTTGGAGAGTGGATCAACTCCTTTCAGCCACTGAAAAAAAATCCAAACCACTGACTTTTCTCCCCGAGTTAAAAGATAAAAGCATACAMTTTTTGCACACAGATGAGTTGTGCCTCACATTGCCTCACACATACTTTTTCTCCTCATACAAAAAATTTCCCTCTCACACCGTTTGACCTTCACTACTAACATCTTAGCTTTGCCCACTACTGATGGTGATGATGACACAGCCTTCCACATGTGACAGAAAGTTCATGTCTTCTAAAGAATTGAGGAAAACCTAAAAGTCTTTAGCCGACATCACAGCTCTTCTGTTAGAGGCACCTTTCCAGCATACAAACTAGCTGTTGAGCTCAGCTTTTGCTCTTCTGAGATCTAACTAAACTCTTCCTCCTGCTCCTGTAGAGAGCAACTGCCCTGCCCTAGAAGATGATGACAGAAATGAGGAGGAGTGGCAGGTGGACAGATGAAGGAAGCGCAAGGCCTACCTTCAACCCCTTTTGGGAAACCATCAGTAATGGCTATATCTGATATTATGCCCATTTCATCCTCAAATCACCTTCAGCTGAATTTTCTTCATTAAGTTAAATTCCGTACTTTTCAAACCAAAGGCTTCCTTCTATCCTGGTAATGAAATGAGACCTCACTTTACTACCATACTCACAGCTCTCAATTGCCTCATATGAGAGTAATTTTTTTAATGTGTTGTCCTTGAGACAGATAGATATCAATACGCATGCTCTGGGACAGAGAGTCTCTAAGTCTTTCTTCTCCAAATCACATCTCTTTGTGTTTGATGTTAACAGAGAGGTAGGTGACCAGGAAACTGGGCAAAACTTAAATCTTCCCATTTCGTCATGCTAATACAATTCACTACTTTTTACATCTGGCTAGTGCTTCAGAAGATAAGCCTATACATTGTGAAAAAGCTAGGACAAATTCTATAACCTAAATTAATCTCTTTAGATGTAAGAGTGTACCCCTGTGGAAAAGTCATGCAAGGTTACAACACTTCCTCCCCAGATTTGTTTTATTTTATTTTGGGTTTTTTTTTATTTGTTTGACTTTTAGCCTGGGTGAGATGTGGGAATGTTTTTGAGATTTTTGAAAATTTTAGTAGAATAAGAAATATGACTCTGTGCTCAGTACTTTGCCCATCACTGAGTCATTGACATATGAGTATTGCCTCAGAAGATATCATCCTGAAACATTTTAAAGTATTCATTTACTTTAAGGTTGTGGAATCCCTTGGTCCCATCTCGGCTGTAAACAGCATTTTTAATACCAGAACTGAGCCAGTTTGAAACATTTTGTTCTCACTGTCAGGAGGGACTGAATTTAAAAGTGCTAGCAAGCCAACACCTGCTAGGAGTAAAAGATAGGCTGAATTTATAGGCCAGATTTGTTCTTCAATGCATCTGGGAGATGTGGTAAATCTATGATAGGCTGCTCTACAGTTCCTGGGAGAAAATACACATAATGCAATAGTATTAGAAGAGGGAAATACCCGCAATGTGGACAGAGTAATTCTTTCAATGGGGTTATGGTTAAGGGATAAGCTAAGTCTGTGGACATTTTGAGATGGAATTTCTTTATACTTAGACTGGTTAAAATGTAGAAGTGAGCTGCATAAATCAGTTTTAGAAGAAATGGAGTACATTTACAGGGAAAAAAAAACAGAGGCTTCAGTAACATGTTTGATTCAGAGGTATGGTTGATGAGATCAGATTTATATTTGTATTTCTCAGACAGGATGAGGGCCAGTGAATCATGACATTTCTCTAATGACAATGAAACATATATTTTAAAGGTGTTAAAGTGGTTATGTTTTCTTCTGACTCTCCATGAGATAGAAAACTTCATGCTGAGAGAATTGACTTCCCATAATATGCCTGCCAAATAAGCAAAGTATTTTTCTTTAGATATGATTTGAGATTTCACTATTATGAATATTATATTTTCCACACTCAAATACTGAAGCTCTTAAAAATCTTTCTCTTTTATATGTAGTTATACATAGCCCCCCCACGGAGGGTCACAGTCCAAAAAAAAAAAAAAAAAATTATCTGAATAGCAAATCCAGCTGCATGCAGTCTCACTGCTTCATTATCTTTCCTAAGTCCCTCCCTTAAATACTCTTCTGCCAAGTTGTCCATTGAAAGAAAACAAAATATAGATAACAGGTTTTCTATGATCACATTCATCATGCTGATGAGTTAATATTTATCCTTTTGTTCTCCCTATTCATTTCATTAATCCACCTGTAGAGAGGTAGGCATACCCTAGATAACTTTAAATACAGAATGGATGGTGCAGGCTTCAGTGAAATCTCCAGAAGCGTTGTGAGGATCCTGGATATGTGCCCAGGTTGCTGATATATGCTGAAATCAATGGTGAATGTCATTATTGCTGTTATTTTCTATATTACTTATATTAAATCTGGCATTGTAGAAAATGCAAGATAATCATATGTCTTCCTGCACTGTACATAAAACCCCAGAGCCATCAATACAGAGATAATCTCTTTATTAGATATTGGCAGAGCATCTATATTTAACCTCTAGGGATTGGCATACTTCTTCAATTGCTGCTAAGAAGTACAGGATGAAGTTATTTTAAATCCTAGAAACACAATCTAAGAAAAAGACAATATTAGAAAATATAAACCCACTATGGGGGCACAGAGACACCACTGTCAGACTAGGTGGAAATAATCAGTACAGCTATTCATTTTATTGGATAGGTCACAGGCTCCTGTGAGCAGTTTCAGAAACCCATGGGGTCATCTCTGACAGGCAAATTGCTGGATGGCATCTGTTTAAGTAGTGTTGGAAATAAAATATGGTATTTGTTTTCTTGTTATTCTAATTAATAGCCTTGATAGCATGCTAATTATATAATATTCAGATTCATAAAAAAAAGCAAAGCAAATACAGACATGTCTGCCCTTTTCTGCCTGTTGCTACTTAAATTCTGCAGAGAGACATACAGTTAATGATTCTGTTTCATAAATTTTAAATTATAATGTTCTTCCGTTTTTGGAAGTCATATTCTTCTCATTCACTGTTCCTCTTCGTTATTATCCTCTTCTCTGGAGGTCAGCAGAGAAAACAACTAACTGATTTATAATTGAGGTGTTGAAGTGATACTTAATGTAGTAAAAAATCAGGGTATTTCTCATCAAAGTAGAGAAGGGTAGAACTGGTATAAGATACACAAAACTTCTGTTTCACATTCTGAGTCCAAGAGAGTCTTTGTATTTAGTAATCTTTTCCCAATCAGAAATTTTACTGCTATCTGTCTTTCATCAGGTCCATAAATTCAGGCTCAGAGCCAGGTTCTCAGCTAGAGTATCTGTAGAGCTCCTTTGACTGAATTTAGCATGTATGTTGACAACCATTGTACAACATTGTCTGGCAAGTTAAACATCATTTTTTGACTCCTGACTTCTAAATCTCATAATTATCAATATGAAGAGCTAATTAAAATGGCAAAATCAGCTGTCACAGCTACCTATGAAACTGTACACAATCCTCTGACATGGCAATGGCTAGATTTCAGCTTGGATGACAATAACACACTTTCTAAAAAGCATCATTATTGGTGACTTAGGATAGCTGGTATAGGTGCAGGCTACATTCATTCCAGTATGAATGAAACATTCCATCACAGGTWGTTTGTTTAAACAGATATGGCTGATGATAGATTTTTGTCCCTCATAACAGCTGTTTATTTTTCATTGGAAAACCAAGTGTTGAAAATATTTGAAATATTTGAAAACAGGTATTTTCATATGGAAAAGCTATGACAGCCTTTACCTCAATAGTAAAAGAAGTTTACATGCTTTCTGTTATTGCTATCCTCCATATGACAGAGTCACTGACTAGGATGCACTTTGCTATAACGCACTAGTGCGTGCCTTTTCTGGGACTTCTATCTTTAGCGACTCATTTAAGACTGAGTCTGACTGGAGAATGTGACCAGAAGAGGAAAGTGGGGACATCAAGAAATCACACTGCATCTGCTGTGACAGAAGCATTCCTAAACTAAAATATTTAATTTTCAGTTAATGACATGAGATTTAAATGTGTATTTGTTCTATATTCTTTTTAGTTTAAAATTTCCATGTAAGCCAGTCTGTTTTGAATAAAAATGCAAATGCATCAAAAACTTATTTTCCACTAGGAAAATACTGGTGGTGGTGGTGGGTTATTATTTTTTTTTCACTACAAAGTGTAGACATGTCTTTCTGGAACAGAACATGGGAGAATTGCCTTGGAAGATGCAGTTCTATGGACTATTTTTACAATGGCAGAACCAAAAAAATGTTCCTTCTCACACTSCTATGAATCTCACTTTAATGACAACTTATTCCCAACATATTCTGCATTTTTAAGAAATTCTAAAGGACATGACATGACTTCTTTAGCTTCTCCGCCATTCTGAGACAGAAAGGACATTATAGTTATTTCTAGTCATAATTCTTTTTTATGTAATACAACTTACATTAACAAAAAAACTCTATAAAAAGCCTTAGAAAAGACTCTGTAACAACAGTTGCCATTTTCACAAAATTGTTAAGATTTTTTTTAAGAACATTTAAGTCAATTTAACTTAAATAACTTAATAAAACCATACTGAGCAATTCTCATTGTTTTACTGACTTGTAGGTATAAGAACAATTAAAGATATTTTCAAATTATTTTGTTAATCACTTTGATAGATATGATCAGATTTTCAACTTGTGAAAGACATTTATTTTTTGAAGTAACTAATTATAATGTGACATTATAATGTGACACTTATTTAACTGATGACTAAAAAATACCCAAACAGGTTCTACTAATCTCAGTGGCCTTAGGACTGGGCTCTACATAAAGTGTGGTATTGTAAATTTCTTTAGCACATAAGTAATATATAAAATATTATTGTAATAAAATTCCTGTCATCAAAATCTTCATAAATATTTTATTCCATATGTTTCAGGATATGTAGCTTGTTGATGATACGTGGAAGTGTAAAATCTTTCAGAAATATTTTCTTATGTAGACTGGAAACCCAAAGATTTCAAAATTTTCCTCTACTTTTTCTATGACGGTTTTTGTAGCTCTACTGAATGCATTTTCTAAATTCAATATTACTTCTAAAACATTCCAGTCTTGGATCTCTATAAATTCTCTCCTACGCAATCCATGTCGGACATGTCTGTCTTTTTTTTAATCATATTGCAAAAAGGAATTTTTACATGTATGTTCTCAAATGCTTTTTGCAAGCTTTTTGAAGCCTACAGATTTCAAAACATTTTTCTCAACATCTGGAACTACCTGTTTTAATCCATATTTAGTCAGGCAGACTGCTGTACAGTGTGTGGTATACCCCCTTACGTATTAACTTCTAGAGTTAAAATACTGGTACTTAAGAAGTGTTCCATCCATACTGTCTTTAAATGATTTCATCTATCACTTTCTTGCCAATTTATTATGTACGGAATGATAAGGAAGCTAAAACACACATGATCAGTCCTTCCTGTGRCAGAATGATCCCAGACCTCCCAGACCTTCAGGAATGGTTCCAGTAGCTGGAGGAAGGAATCAGGCTTTTGCTGGTTTAGATCCGACTCTGAGGAAGTGATTGAGAATGTGGAGATGGAAAGCAGTCCAGAGGGCAGCAATTTCAACACAAAGAGTCACGACTGAAGCAGCTTCAGAAAGTCAGAAAGTCAGATTTCCATATACTTGGGAACAAGGTGAGAGCTGCCAGGATGTCATTGCAARGGATAGCACAGTTCAGATGAGCAAGTAGTTGTTAAGGAGAAGCAGTATTTAGTGTTCAGTGGAAAATTACCGTTTTTGTTACACGTTACTGTTGCAGTTCCAAAAGACATTAACTAACACTCATAAAAAAGGGGGCTCAAAAGACACAGTACTAAGTATGCTTACAAAAGCTTAGTGCAAGCTTGCTGCAACAAAATCAAGAAAACAGAGATGCAGAATGAAATATATAAAGAAGCATAAAAATTAGAAAGAGCACAATAAATGCATTAGAAAAGGCATGGAAGTATAGATATTTTACTTTTTAACAAAGACAAACAATGGACTCTTGACATGGAGAAAAAATAATGTCCTTTTTTGTCTTTTTGATTGTCTTTGTTGATTAAAACCTCTATAAAAAAAATGATAACTGTACATTCAACACAGTTAAAATTAACAACATGATGTCAAAACAGAAAAATAATGTTTAAAAAAATTTAGAGGTGTCTACAGAAGTACACTAGTTATTTTTGAAAAAGAGTAAAATGGAGGATCTAGAGATTTATAGATCGTGCAGAYGAGTTTCCATATGCAGATGGAAACTGCAGCAAATCATGCAATGTTAAATTTGTAAGTATTCACACATACTTGGTGATAAGTGAAGATAAGAATGAGTGAGAATGTGAATTCACAATAATTTGTTATACCAATTACATACAATTTTCTTTTTAATACAACTTGCAGACCTCTGGATGGGAGAAAAGTAGATGACGTGACAGATGTTGACTTGAGTAAGACTTTAATCTTTTTCAAATTATGTTTGAAGACAAAAGAAAAGACAATGAAGTGATCATTAAAGTTATCAATTAAGTTATGGTGCAGTTATCATTAAAATTTGGAATTATGCTGTTGTCATTAGAAAACAGCTGTCAGCTTGGTGTATTCTATATAGCAAGCATGTTGCAGTATGACTCAGAACAAGTTATACTTTAATGGGAGAACTTATGTCCAGATTTTGGACCCATGCCTTAAGAAATTGTAGACAAGATAGAAGGAGTATGAAAAAGAGAAAAACAAAATGATAAGAAAACAAGATATCTGAGCAGAGCATGGATGGGTTTGGTTGTGACCTAGACAAACAACCAGAAGTGACGTGACCATGTCACTGAAAAGAAGTCACTCTTATTTCATCTCCTTGTTCCTAAAGGACAGGATGAACTGCACTCAACTTATTTTGCAGAAAATCTGATTTAGGAGAAATATTAGTAAAAATAATAAGGTTAGTTAAAGCACTAAAGCAAACTGCATCAGGAGATCATCAAATACCTATCAAAAAGGATTTTCAAGAACTAATTAAGCAAACATATGGAAGGGTGTCATCTACAGGGTACACCTGATCCTGTCTTAGAATACAGGATGAACTTCAGGGCTTCTTGCAGTTCTCTCTAGCTCTACATTTTTATGATTCTACTTATAATGAGCTTCAACATCAAATTGTTTTCACAGAGTAAGAAAAAATGACCTAAGTGTCAAATTTCCTACACTGATTTATGCTAATGTAATCAGTTTAGTAACTGGTATTGCTCCCAAGAAGACAAAACATGGACAGGAAAAAGAATATAATTTTGACCTAAAGTCTATCCTAGTTAAATGTTTTTCCCAGTATTATGATTATTTATTCTGACTTTCTCCTTATAAGTAAACATTCAGCTTTATGGAGATCTGAGAAATATTCATAGTCCTTATTCACAGCATCCAGAGTGAAAAGAGGAAAGGACTATACCTGATTTCCTGGTAAGAAATAAAATAACTATTACAATGTTTCAGGCTTTTGTTGTTGTTGCCCCCCCCCCATTAACTAACAAATATTTACTATATAATACTGGATCACACAATTTTATTCTTGTTCTTGAAATACGATCTTTTCTTTCTTTCCTACGTGTAAGATCTAACTTGCTATGTGATATCTTTTAGCGATAAAATAAGAAGGACATCAGTTAAATATTGGCTTGTAAGAAGTAGCTGGATTTTCCATTCTAGTGAACAGTAAGGAAATTGGCCAAGCAGTTCACAAAAGCTGTTTGGCCAACGATGCAGAGGAACACAGGAGTAGTGGAGAGTCTGACACTCTCCTCTCTCCTACCTTCCATACAATGGGGACAGGGAAAAAAAAGAAGAAGAAGAAGAAAAGAAAAAGACTGAATGACAGTCTTCTGTTGATATATCCAGTAACTTGTGTCTGATTGTTTCTAATACACTTACTATAATCACCTCCCTCTTTCGTAACATCTTCTAAGGTGTGTTTCATGGCTACCATCACCATCATGTCCCTCCTCAGACCCAGAGGTTTCCTATCCAGCTGTTTCTGGACATGATGCACCAGCAGGCTCATATTCCTCTCGCGTTCTGTGTAAATTCATTCCTACATGGGTCTTTCTCCTCTGTGTGGTTAGTGGAACTTGCAGGTGCTGTTTCCATGAGATAACAGGTTGTTAACAGGTATATGACAGTAGGAGTCTACGCTTGGGGCCCTGGTTTTGTATAACTCTTATATATGAATATTTTTTAATTGTTTGAGACTCTGATTTACAGTTAKTATTTTCAAATGTCTGGCAGTTTTTTCAGTATCACAGACTTATCCATAGAAAAGTCCTGAATTAAATTCTTTTGTAAAACAATAATATTTAGAAAAGCATTAGATTTCTAAGGCATTGCTTCTAATATCAGGATATACTTTCATCAGCAACTCTAAGACAAGTCACTATCATTTCACTGTAAAGATAGAAATAGAATATTTAATATATATTTTCCAACACAGTCAGTAAGATGAAGTCATCGTAATTATTACAGCATAGCAAGAATGCTTCTGTTAAGTGATGGGATATAACAATGTGTGCTTTGGTGATCTATATTAATCTCATTGACTTGTCTGTAGTATATATCTCACACAGTTATTGAGACGCTGTTGAGACACTGGACTTTTTTTTTTTTTTTGTCTATAAATTGAAATATCAGTTTTAAGCAAGTTGCTGAAACTCTTCTGTTCCCTTTCTCCATCCTCATGCTGGCTCCTAAGTATAACCTTCTAATGTGCTTTAAATAATTCACAGAACATGACCCCTGCTGATGCCAGAGGAGGATATGCTGAGAGGCAGTATGGTTTCCATTGGAAACTCTACAAAGGTCTGTAGTTTTGCATGGGAACATAACATATTAACCTTTTTTTTTTTTTTTTGCTTTGAATGTTAAGAGTTTTATGTGGCCAGAATTCTCAGAGTTAATCTGAGGAACAAGAGGAAAATTTTACATGGAGTTCAGCAAATCTGACCGTCACACAGACCTGATAACAACTAGTGAAGTTTTTAAAACCCTAGGTCAGAATAATTTATGCCAATTCACTTATATATTCCATTGGCTCCATCAATGCTGGAAAGAGGAGGGTGGAGTTCTTGTTAGCATATTTTGGTTGCTAATATTGCCTGTGTTTTTATCCCTTGAACTTGTCCTGTTTATCCTTCAGAAACTCATCCAAGCAAATTGGAAATGTTTTATATTTGTTGTCTTGATTCATCAGATTTTGCGTTTCCCCCCACTAGCAAAGAACATACGTTGTGTAAGATTCGCATATCTTCACCTCCAACCATCGTAAGTGTCCTTTTTATCCTTAGGACTGTGGAACTATAGTGAAACTCATGAAAATTTTACACTGTGGTTGATAAAGCAGTCCCCGCCTTCACCATCATCCTGGCTGAGCACCATTATCAATAGTTCCTGGATCATGACAGCTTTCTGAACAATTCAAAAATTGTTCCTTATTGCCTTCAAAATTTCAGATTTAATTTTTTTTTACCGTGATGAAACAATTATCTTCCATCATCCAACAGTCCCCTCCAAAAACTCACTCAACTTGACAGTATCAGAGAAAGAGGAAGAACCCTCACATCCATAAATGATCACTCAGTCATGTGAAGACTGATTCCTGTTACTGTATAGAAGGAAGTGACTATTGCCTGAAGAAAATACGGAAGCACGAGAAGGACAGTTTTGACTTACTGTATATGTATGTCACATACATTGCAGAGGTGTCAAATCATGCTAAATGACCACAGTTCAAAAGTAGGTCTAGCTAGGTTTGGAGGTAAGTGTTGTTTGGTTGATCATCCTTTGGCTAAGGGATGGTCTCACAGGAAAGAAGTGACTAGTTTTATTCCCTTGATCACTCTAATTCCTCACTTTC
Organism: Rhea americana; assembly: GCF_003343005.1. NCBI lineage: Eukaryota > Metazoa > Chordata > Aves > Rheiformes > Rheidae > Rhea > Rhea americana. Next base: position 3,730,137 of record NW_028186812.1, on the reverse strand, counting down.
ATATCGTTGTTACAGTCTTATCCTCTAAACGAATCTGCTCCTTTCCCACATTTCTTGTGAAATCTCTGCTACCCTACATACTCTGGCTGATCAAATAGTGATTTTAATAAAAACTGGGCTTTTATGGATTTTGGATTTTTGCCAGAATCCATCCACTGATGCCTAGAATTTCTCTGCCCACTATTGCCTAGAATTTTTTGAAAGTTGATTGCCTTAAACAAAAATGTCCCTTGCTTAGACGGCCAAATAAGTTATAGTGAGAGCTTTGAGAAATTAGCTTGTCTATGCACATATGCACTGAACTAACATTCTTGAGGCACTGTTAAAAATACACTCATTGGTGGAATTGTTCCTAGCAATGGGATCCTTGGAGGGAAATTCTGATGAATAATTGCATTTTGCATGTCACAAATATCTTTGAGGTTCGGTTGAATCTGAGATTCCTCCTGCCTTACTCAGTTGTGTATAGTTGCGGTGTTATTTTTAATGACTACCTCTGTCTCCTGTTTTTAATACAGACATCTGTATTTTGTTGATGAGAAAAGTCATGTCTCTGTGGATTCTTTTCGAGAAGCATGACTCTCATTAACATGCAAAAGCAGTAAATTTTTATGAAAGGTGAAATAAAATATTTTTTTCTTTTTCTTGTGAATGAAGGATCTCTTATTTGTTAGTTATAACGGTCCCTGAACTGTAGAGCATTTTGTTTCATCAAACAATCAATAGCCTAGAAACAGAGTTAAAATGCTGGCATAACCCATGCCTTGTGTCAATGTTACAAGCACATCCCTTAGAAAACAACCCAATCCCCAAAGGACAGATCAGTCAAAGATTTAGCRTTGCACAAGGGACTGTGGAAGAATATTAAAAATTTGGGCACAAGTTATCTAGAGAAAAGCCATATTCACCCCAGTGCTCCCTTCACGTTTGGTTCATTCTCTTCAGAAGTTTGATTATAAACATGTATATGGTATTGGGGGTGGGGGAGGGATCATCCTCAGCATTTTGTATCCCACTGTGATATGATAGCAATGGATGCTATCTCACATCTACAAGTTCATCATTCATATTTTTGGGTAACCATTTGCATGTACAAATCCTTCTTTAACAAGACAATCCCTGTCTGTGAATTGGGCCCTAAAAATCACCACAATAAACTTACCACAGCTCTAGTACTTAACAATGCTCTAGATCTAGACTTCTCTATCATTTTGGTCATCATTACCCCATCAGTCATCACTTATCTTTTGAATTTTTGAAAATTTGATATTAGAAGGAAACAGAGATATCATTTGTAGTTCTATAAAACTACAAATAAATTAATTAACTACAAAAAATAATTGAAATTTAACTTCTGATGTCATCAGAGGTGTCATTTAGTGTGCATTTCTCATGGTGCTTGCTAACTATTTTGTTCTTGACCAGGCTGTGTGGCTCTCCAGCTGAAACAGATTTGCTTTCATTTCGTAGGAATATATATTCTTTTAAAAAATGATAAAATGTTTCAATATTTTTGTTTAATATTCTATTTAACCAAATATTGACTAGGTAAACTAGTAATGCTATCACTGATATAAGCTATTCTTTTTCTTTCTTGATATTTTATTTGCTATAGTTTATATTATTTCCCTGAGACAGTCTAGGGATTGATATTGCCTTCCAGGCAGCCCTATTTTTTTCCATACATTTTGGTTGCGGCCAGCTGAYAATCACTGATTCTTTCCAAATTTCTATCATGTTTTTCTTCTGACTGTGCCAAACTAGATGAATTATTAAGAGCTATTCAGTTATGTTATTCATAACATCTGAGTGAAAGGGCTTCACTCACCTTTATACAGGGCAAAGGATATGGCAGATAAGTATATTTTCTCAGTAATGTATTTTTAAGTATTAGCTGGCTTTACAATGGGCAGTATTCCAAAAAATTATGAAGTGTGCTTTTCATAATTAAATATATTTTCCTTAAACTTTCTCACCAGCCACAGTAAGACTAGTATTTCAACCAAATGCTGACACACTGCATTCCCTACACAGTCTTTTTGTTTTGTTTTGCTTTCTTGCCTTTTAACATAACTTGCTCTTTTTAAACTGCCATTACTTCCCTAAATTCACAGATTAGGAGGCCAAAAGGGATTTTCATAATCATCTCACCTCAGTTAAATCTTTCTAATCTACAGAATGTCTACAAAAAAATAATTTCAATTCCTAACCTCATGGAATAAGTGTTTGAAAGCAGAATTTCTGAATGAAGACTAAACATTTCAGAATTCACCCAAAAGAGAAAAAGAATGAGTTATGCCACTGTAAAATAGTGCAAGCATTCCGTGAYGGATGTCTAAAAATGGCTTTACCACAGTGTCGAGACCCTCAGCTGCCCCCTCAGGTCCTCCTGCCTTGAGTCTTAAAGCACGGAGAGGTGCTGGATCCAGGCTGGAGCCTTGAGCCCACGGGAGACGCGTTGTTGGGTCTGGCTGAGTCCCTGGCTTCCCAGGCTCCTGGGGCAGACAGCACCCGAACTGCAGTTTCAGGGGCTGCCTGTTTTCTCCACGGTGGGGGCAGTCAGCATAACCCACCAGACAATCTGCAGGAAAACGGGGCAGACCAGCCCCCAAATTTTCATCAGAGGTTCCTTGAAAGTTGCAGTAAACTTCAACGTTTTAATGACTAAGCAACTTCCAACAACAATATTTCCCGTTACAAAAGACTTCCAAACAGCTCTGCACCTGAAAAGATGGACAATAATTGCTAGAAGCATGAGAAGTCCTTAGGTATCAGGTTTAAAGGCTTAAGCATCCTTAGGCCTATTTGTTCTATTCATGAAAGGCGGAGGTGGTCATAGGGGTATCATTGTAACTAACAAGTGGCACCTGGTCATCACTTGACACCAGATACGCTCAGGGGGATTCTTTTAATACAAAGCATATGCTCCATAGATCTGGGAAATATGGCCATACAATACTGGATTTTCTCCATCCATTCTGATGCTTGCATGTACACCCACACAAACACACACATGGTTCTACATATATGCTTACACAATGGATTTACTCATGCTTGGTTAAAAACTAGTTTATGATTTTTCAGAGAGAGAGAGAGAGAGAGAGAGAGAAGAATTCTTGTCCTTTAAATTGGAATATTGAGTTAATTTATATTTAAATAAAGCAACACAATGATTGGTATTTTGTATATATATATGTGTGTGTGCTTATTGCCTATCAAACCAGAAGTGTCTAAGGGAGAAAGTAAGAAAAGGAAAAATAGTGAAAAAAAAATATGCAACAATGGAAAAGAAATTGAAGAATAAGCATTTCTTCTCTTACACAGCTAAAATTTTGACAGTTTTGTAATGCATTAATGATTTAACATAATTCTGTGTAAATACATGCAATCATCCATTTAATAATGTATGAACAAAACATAAATATTCTGACCCTGAAACATTTTTATGTTAAAATATTTTAAAATGAAATCAAAGATTTTAAATGTATAAAATTTGAAGTAATCACTAAACTACATAAAATACAAAATAAAATCAGTTAGACCAAAATGTGCTCTTTAATATTTGCAATTACTTCATGTAAATAAAGGCTACTTACACAGAAATAAATCTACACAAATATCTTGTGATGGGTATTGGTGTCTTCAACATGAAAGAAATAAAACGACCTATTAGATCTCTAACATATTGTAACATTCATTCCTAGGATAATGAGGCATTTCTATGGCTTTATTTATCAGAGTATTTGCCAAGTAAGTAACAGAAATATCCCCTCTGAAATAAAAAAAAAATCTATGAAGAAATAAATAACAAATATTGTTGCTCTGAATTGCAATAAATGACCATGACAGACACCTCAAATATACTCTGTTTCAAATAATCTCAATCATATCTAGGTCACAGAATCACACAATAGGTAAGACTGGAAGGAACCTCTGGAGATCATCCAGTCCAATACCCCTGCTCAGCAGAGCCACCTACAGCATGTTAGACAGGGTTGCATCCAGGCGGGCCTTGAAGATCTCCAGAGAAGGAGACTCCACAACCTCTCTGGACAACCTGTGCCAGGGCTCCGTCACGCTCACAGGGAAGAAATTCCCCCTCACCTTCAGGCGGAACTTCCTGTGCTTCAATTTCTGCCCATTGCCTCTTGTCCTGTCATATGGGGCAACTGAAAAGAGTTTGCCCCCGTCCCCCTGACACCCTCCCTTCAGGTACTTGTACACAGTGATAAGATCCCCCCTCAGGCTTCTCTTCCCCAGGCTGAAGAGGCCCAGCTCGCACAGCCGTTCCTCATAGGGCAGGTGCTCCAGCCCTCTGATCATCTTTGTAGCCCTTACGCTGGACTCTTTCCAGAAGCTCCATGTCTCTCTTATCCTGGGGAGCCCAGAACTGGAGAGAGTACTCGAGATGAGGCCTCCCCAGGGCTGAGGAGAGGGGCAGGATCACTTCCCTCCACCTCCAGGCAACACTCTTCCTAAGGCACCCCAGGACACCATTGGCCTTCCTGGCCACAAGGGCACATTGCTGGCTCATGGTCAACTTGTCATCCACCAGCACTCCCAGGTCCTTCTCTGCAGAGCTGCTCTCCACCAGGTCAGCCCACAGCTTGTCCTGGTGCCTACGGTTATTCCTCCCTAGGTGCAGGACTCTGCACTTGGCCTTGTTGAACCTCATGAGGTTCCTCTCTGCCCAACTCTCCAGCCTCTCCAGATCTCTCTGAATGGCATCACAGCCCCCAGGTGTATCAGCCAGTCCTCCCAGCTTGGGATCGTCAGCAAACTTGCTGAGGAGGCACTCTGTCCCCTCATCCAGGTCATTGATGAACAAGTTGAACAGGATGGGACCCAGTACTGAGCCCTGGCAGAAGCCACTAGCCACAGGCCTCCAACTAGACTCCACGCCACTGATGACGACCCTCGGAGCTCTGCCTTTCAGACAGTTCTCAATCCACCTCACCATCCACTCGTCTAACTCACACTGCCTGAGCTTCTCTAGGAGGATGTTGTGGGAGACAGTGTCAAAAGCCTTGCTGAAGTCAAGGTACACAAYGTCCACTGCTCTGCCCTCATCTACCCAGCCAGTCATTCCATCATGGAAGGTTATCAGGTGGGTTAAGCAGGATTTCCCCTTGGTGAATCCATGCTGACTACTCCTGATCACCTTCTTCTCCTCCATATGCCTGGAGATGACATCCAGAAGGAGCTGTTCCATCACCTTTGCATTGATGGAGGGGAGGCTGACCGGCCTGTAGTTGCCTGGGTACTCCTTCTTGCTCTTCTTGTAGACTGGAGTGACATTGGCTTTCTTCCAGTCCTCAGGCACCTCTCCAGTTCTCCACGACCTTTCTAAGATGATGGAGAGTGGCCTGGCAGCAACCTCCGCCAGCTCCCTCAGTACCCGTGGGTGCATCCCATCTGGGCCCATGGATTTGTGGATGTCTAGCCTGCCCAGAAGGTCTCTAATCCTATCCTCCTTGACCAAGGGAAAGTCTTCCCTTTTCTGGACTTTCTCCCTCATGTCCAGGCTCTGGGATTCTTGAGGGCTGCCCTCAGCAGTGAAAACTGAAGCAAAGAAGGCTTTGAGTAACTCTGCTGTGTCCGAATCCTTCGTCACCAAGGCCCCCACCTCATTCAGTGGCGGGCCCACATTTTCCCCAGTCTTTCTCTTGCTACTAATGTATTTGAATAAGGTCCAGGAGTGAACAGTGGAAATGCATTTGAGAAAATGAGTATAACCAGATATAAGAAGTAGAGCATAGAAACATTATTATTATAACGGAACTATGATCATTCATGCCTGGTAGGTTCAGTTATTCATCACAGATCAATGTAATAGACCAACSTATACATATAATGTCCATAGAGTAGGCATTTTGCTACAAATAGATGACAAAATTAAAATAGGTGAGAAAAAGGGCAGAGAGAGAGGGTGAGTAAACACTGGGTACAGTTTTGCGTAGTTTGATGAAGCTAGTTAGAGTTGTCCAAAACAGAGCCAAAAAAATGAGCTGGAAACTAAACCACATGCACGATTGGAGTCCAGYGTCTAAGCTCTGACTCCCTGACTCTTTCATTTAGCACATTTTCTATTATAGTTATATTCATGTGCCAGTATATATGACTGTCTTAAAAACAATAAAGAAAAACACACATTAGTTGTTATCTGTGGTTTTCTGCATTTGTTTAGAGGCGAAAAAAGCTCGCTCTTTGTTGCACTCCTGGGCCTTGCTTAGGAGATCATCCATGTAACATAAACGTTGACTTATGATGGATTTTCTTCTTTGAGTGAACCAAAGAGTTCCTCTCACAACAAAACTCTGCTGTGACTGTTGACATGGACAAGGACATGGACTGCGTCATCCAGTCTGGCACCCTGAGGAGGATGCCTTTATTGGTAAATGTGTAACTTCCRTGGTTATATCTTTGTTTAAACATCTACCTTGTGTGTTTCTATGTATCATTAATGACATAAGATGAAACCTTATAAAAAAATCCCTTGTAAGTATAGGGTTAATTTTTGAACAGAGCATTTTAAATAGTTTGATACTGTCTTCACACAGATTGAGAAGCAGACTGGGAAACATGTTCATTAATGATCTGGCTCCTCCTAGATCACGGGTTGGAGGTTGACTAAGGAAGATTAATGAAGAAAAACAGAAAAGAATAAAGCAATAAACACTTTCATTTGTATCTTTAACTAGAATATTTCAGGTGAGACAGCAAGGCATCAGGCAGAATGCTAGAACTGAAACATATTTTTATTATGTAAAGAGATTTTAATCTCAGGATGCCCCCCCCCCTTTTTTTTTCTTCAGCTCCTCTGTCATTTTCCAAGATGGATTTATTTTTCATTGCTGACATGCTTTTACAAGTGACAGAAAATGGCCAACTCTCAGAATATAGATCATATTCTGTTATCACAGAAGATTTATTTCTCAGCTTAAACTGGCAAGGCGCAGCAGGTGGTGACTGAGACCGTTTCCATGCAAGGCAGTTGTGGATTTAGCTTCCTCCAAACTGTCCTGTGAGCTTCAGTAGCTCTCAAAAACATTTCTGAAAATACACCTGAAAATAATACTTCAAAGCAATGTGTCAAACAAAGTAGCAAAATTAAAGCATATATTTGGAGCGTACGTACTAAGATCAACGAAGTGTGAATTTCAAAATTACTTGATCTGCTCTTGGTGAAAAAAAWTCTTGTCTAAACAGTGTTTGATCATTTGGTAGAAGACAAGTTAAGCTGTGAGAGAGAATACCACTGGGGTGGAAATTTTCTGTTTCCTTAAATAAAATCATTCTCTATATAATGTTTGATCCCAGACTTAAAGAGCCAGGAAAGTTCAGACATGTGTGTGTGATTTATATTACCTTGCAGGGCTATTAATAATACATTTGGCCTTTAAAATGCCATAGTATTCTCTATCTTCCTGTGACAAAGAACCGACAACAATATGGTATATACTATCCACRGTGAATGTTTTTTTGGAATAAGAAGAAAGTTGAATGGGGAAACTTGGATGRAATCTATACAAAGAAAAGATTTACCTTATCTTAAATTGTAGGAGAGTGTAATTGGAGATGTGGTCTATGTGTGAGCCAGGTGCTGCACAGGCAGTCAGTAGCTGGTTGTGGGTGATCAGGAGGGAGGCAGCARCCAGAGCTACAGACCCAAATGCTTGTCCTTGACATCCGGGTTTCTGAGAGGAAAAACAGTTGCAGTCAGTAATTCTCTGCTGGTTGGAGATGGAGAAGCTCATCTCATTTTGCTGGCACGATGTCTGTGGATGTACTGTCTAACAGGAATCCAACAAGTTGCAAAAAATGTTTCAGATYCACCCAGCCCTCCGACTGTTACTGCCTGATGCTTGTCTGAATGATCATTAAAYACTTTAGCAAGATTAATAAGACAGTAGAGATACTATTTTTGTCAATGGGCAGATGCAGAGTCACTCTGAAGAAGGGGCAAAAAGAGATAAAAGAAGAGTCTCTTGAACACCTCAGATGCCTCTATATTGATACAAGAAGCACAGAGGGAGAAAATAAGCAGAAGATACAAGTCGTAGTACTTTAATTAGCTTATCACACACTTGATGGCATAATTCTCTGACAAGATGATTGACACAGATGTTTACAGCTTGCCTGGATAGGAGAGGAGAATATTTATTTGTATATAACTGCTCAACAATATAGATACGTAACTGAAGGAATTGGGTAATCCAGAGAAGATAAAACTTAGATTAAATATRAAAACATTTTTTAAGTATGCATATGAAGTCTACAGAAATTAATCAGATAAGCTGTTTCTGTGGAAYCTGAATGAAGCGGTTGAGATTGCAATAGAAGGAATTCTTATAGATTTGAGGAAAATCTTTCTACTAATAATGATAGTTGAGCACTAGTATAGTTTAGCTGGTAGGACTGTGATATTTCCATCTCAAAAACAGTTTAGAGTTTCACGAGAATCTGTCATGAATAGTTTGGGGATGGTCATTTCTACTTTAGGTTGCTTTAGGTTCAGGAGAATGCAATAAATAACTTCTCTGGGTCTTAATTTCTCCAAGGACTCAGCTTGTATAAATGCCATTAGAGAGAAGMGGATGAGGCCATTTGTTTTGTCCTTGCTAGTAACCAACCAGTCACCCCCAAAATCTGTTTGGTGCTTAGTAGAGCAATCAACACAGCACTCCTGCTCCTCGCAGCCCCAGAAGGCTCCTCTCTGGGAAGAGGCTGCAGTTATGAGCCCTGGCACGTACTCCATGACTTACAGAGGCATTTGAGGTGCCAGCACAGAGTTCAGATCTAAGTTTTCCTGCCATCTGAGTTCTCTTTACCTCTGTTAATATAACTGTCTAGTTACTGCATCTTTATTTTTAAAATTCTGCCAGCTGAAGTTGGAAATCGACCCGAGTGCAACTCTGAGCCCCTCCTGCCTCACTGTGCCTCTCACGGCTGCTGCTGCTGCTCCTGGCTCCAGWAGCCTTCTCCAGGGGCTGATAAACCAGTACCAAAGTGAGTAATGTCACCCAAGGCAGGAAAATAATTAAGGACACTTTTTCACCATGACCGTAGGCCTGTCTTCTGTCTAATAGCACAAATCAAAACCAAGTGCTATCTGGCACCAATGTCTCATGGGTCAGACAGRCAGGCAGAATGAACAACCTCCATCTGTGGGAAAATGTAACCTAACTATACCTTCTTCACAACATCTTCTTTGTTTATTGCAAGGAAACTGTTATGTTTTTCTTTTTTCTCTCCATGGGCCATTTCTTTCCACTGGCAGCAGCCTATTAAGAGTAATCAGGTAGAGGTTTGATTTAGTTTAGAGATTTATTGCCTCTATATTAAATATATGAATTTCATAACCAATCAGACCTCAATGGTCTTCCAAGATACAAATAAGACATGAGATCATCAGATAAATATTTCTTAAAAAACAGCTTTCTAATTAGCATTTTATGTTATTTCTATTGATTATTTTGGAAAACATTGCTTAGGAGAGAAGGAAGGAAARATCTTTCTTCATCCATGTGTGGCATCTGAAAGCAGCTTGTGAATGAGAATTTTTCTAGGGTGACAGAAGATATAGTTCTTACATTCTAAAATGATTCAACATTAAAACTAAATGATGACAAACACAATTATTTTAGCAGAGGAAAAGGTCTCTATAGACATAAAATTATTATAAAAATCACTACAAAGAAATAAAATCATCTAAGAGTCACAGGATCTCACTAATTAGAAAATTTGATTTTTCCATACTTCAGGTAATCTCTCATACTTCGAGTAAATTTCTCTTTTTTTGAAAAACTATTCATAATTTTTAACATGAATAATAAAACCTGGGAATTCTTGAAATTCATTACAATCACTTGCACAAATGATACAATTATATAGAAAAGTATTCCCACCCATAAAATTATCTTAGAGGAAAAAAAAGAAAAAAAAATGGAAAGATCTCTAGTAATTCATGACATGCTACATTATGCATTTAAGATAAAGTCTTTGGGTGGCAGTGGAGAAAAACATCTCAGTGTAAATGCTAGTATTATACTTTATGGAAACAGTATCTACAAAGCTTCAGAATGTAGTCATTGATATTGCTTTTGGATCTCCATATTCTGATCTTTTTTTTTTTTTTTTTTATTTCCAAGTCCTTTTTCCATGCCTAGTCTTAGTGGATAAAATCAAGGGTTAGCTGTTGCAAATCATAATTAATATCACCAGTGCTCCACTGGTTTACACAAGCAGAGACTATTCTAATGCACTGAAGAGTCCTTTGCATAATGAGTGAACTTATTTACTGTTCTTCTGCAACACCAAAATGTATGACTTTAGTAGCCTCCAAATATTGCCTTTAGTGTCTACTCAAATTATTTGAACAGCTGGTAAAAATATTTCTCAGCCTTAGAGAATCATCATGAGTAAAGTTGGGTAATTATTATAAATATATTCCCATAATTATTATAGATATATTCCCATTATCTCTCAATCTGATATTAAAAGTATATTTACATTAATTGCATTTTCTCCTTTTGTTTGCTTATCTACTTGATTATTCTAGTTATCATATTCAAAGTCAGGAATTTTCAGAAATTTAGAATATTTTAAAAGAATAAAACAGGATGTTTTATTGAGAAAAAATGTACTCAAGGACTRATCTGGGATGAACTAGAGTTATTCCTGAAATGCATTAAAAAACTAATTTTGAATAAAGAATTTCAAAGAGTTGGAATAGTCAGGTAGCTTGTTCACCATGAAACATTTTCTCAGTTCTAGCTCTGATGTCTGATTAATATTGATTATAGTGTATTTATAGTCCCTCAGAAAGGCGATCCAGTAAGTCCTCTGAAATCCACAGGAGGTATACAGAATAAGACAGCACAATCCAAATTATATTCACACCATATTCTCCTGCTTCACATAAATCCTCAGTTGAAAAATGGTGTCATGAAATGCAATTACTCCCTTACTGTAGCTCTCTAAATTGCTGATCCCATCTCAAAATCTGATAGGACAAACTTTTCTTAGCGGAAGACGTGATCCCTCTTCATCATCATACTATGTTCAGGTTATGGTTCCCAGAGACACAAACCATAGCTGCCACATGACCCTAATCCCGGTCATGACAGTTTTGTSGGCGAATGAAGAATGAACTGACCCCCCTCACACGTTCTCCATASACTATATGACTCCTACCCATAGAATCATAGAATCAGTAAGGTTGGAAGGGACCTCTGSAGATCATCTAGTCCAATACCCCTGCTCAGCGGGGTCACCTACAGCATGTTAGACAGGRTTGCATCCAGGCGGGCCTTGAAGATCTCCAGAGAAGGAGACTCCACAACCTCTCTGGGCAACCTGGCCCAGTGCTCCGTCACTCTCACAGGGAAGAAATTCCCCCTCACGCTCAGGCAGAACTTCCTGTGCTTCAGTTTCTGCCCATTGCCTCTTGTCCTGTCACATGGGACAACTGAAAACAGTTTGTCCCCATCCCCCTGACACCCTCTCTTCAGGTACTTGTCCACATTGATAAGATCCCCCCTCAGGCTTCTCTTACCCAGGCTAAATAGGCCCAGCTCTCGCAGCCGTTCCTCATAGGGCAGGTGCTCCAGCCCTCTGATCATCTTTGTAGCCCTACGCTGGACTCTCTCCAGAAGCTCCATGACTCTCTTGTCCTGGGGAGCCCAGAACTGGACACAGGACTTGAGATGAGGCCTCATCAGGGCTGAGGAGAGGGGCAGGATCACCTCCCTCCACCTCCTGGCAACACTTTTCCCAATGCACCCCAGGACACCATTGGCCTTCCTGGCTACAAGGGCACATTGCTGCCTCATGGTCAACTTGTCATCCACCAGCACTCCCAGGTCCTTCTCTGCAGAGCTGCTCTCCACCAGGTCAGCCCACAGCTTGTCCTGGTGCCTACGGTTATTCCTCCCTAGGTGCAGGACTCTGCACTTGGCCTTGTTGAACCTCATGAGGTTCCTCTCTGCCCAACTCTCCAGCCTCTCCAGATCTCTCTGAATGGCATCACAGCCCCCAGGTGTATCAGCCAGTCCTCCCAGCTTGGGATCGTCAGCAAACTTGCTGAGGAGGCACTCTGTCCCCTCATCCAGGTCATTGATGAAAAAATGGAACAGGATGGGACCAGTACTGAGCCCTGGCAGAAGCCACTAGCCACAGGCCTCCAACTAGACTCCACGCCACTGATGACGACCCTCGGAGCTCTGCCTTTCAGACAGTTCTCAATCCACCTCACCATCCACTCGTCTAACCAACACTGCCTGAGCTTCTCTAGGAGGATGTTGTGGGAGACAGTGTCAAAAGCCTTGCTGAAGTCAAGGTACACAACATCCACTGCTCTCCCCTCATCTACCCAGCCACTCATTCCATCATGGAAGGTTATCAGGTGGGTTAAGCAGGATTTCCCCTTGGTGAATCCATGCTGGATACTCCTGATCACCTTCTTCTCCTCCATATGCCTGGAGATGACATCCAGAAGGAGCTGTTCCATCACCTTTGCATTGATGGAGGGGAGGCTGACCGGCCTGTAGTTGCCTGGGTACTCCTTCTTGCTCTTCTTGTAGACTGGAGTGACATTGGCTTTCTTCCAGTCCTCAGGCACCTCTCCAGTTCTCCACGACCTTTCTAAGATGATGGAGAGTGGCCTGGCAGCAACCTCCGCCAGCTCCCTCAGTACCCGTGGGTGCATCCCATCTGGGCCCATGGATTTGTGGATGTCTAGCCTGCCCAGAAGGTCTCTAATCCTATCCTCCTTGACCAAGGGAAAGTCTTCCYTTYTCTGGACTTTCTCCCTCATGTCCAGGCTCTGGGATTCTTGAGGGCTGCCCTCAGCAATGAAGACTGAAGCAAGGCATTCAGTAATTCTGCCTTCTCTGTATCCCTTGTCAACAGGGCCCCTGCTCCATTCAGTAGCGGGCTCACATTTTCCCTGGTCCTCCTCTTGCTGCTGATGTATTTGAAGAAGCCCTTCCTGTTGTCCTTGACATCCTTTGCCAGACTCAATTCCAGCTGGGCCTTAGCCTTCCTTGCTGCATCTCTACATACTCTGACTGCATTCCTRYAATTCTCCCAAGTAGCCTGTCCCCTCTTCCACATTCTGTGTACTTTCTTCTTCTGTCTGAATTTGGCCAAGAGCTCCTTGCTCACCCATGCAGGCCTCCTGCCACTTTTGCTGCACTTCTTYCTCATAGGGATGCACYGCTCTTGAGCTTGGAGGAAGTGATGTTTGAATACTAGCCRTCTCTCCTGGACCCCCCTTCCTTCTAGGGTCTTAACCCATGGGATTCTTCCAATTAGGTCTCTGAAAGAAATGAAAGAATAAAATGAAAGAATGAAATGAAAGAATGAAATGAAAGAATGAAATGAAAGAAATCATTGCTTGCAAAGAAAAATGGATCTTGAGTTAAAGGAAGCAGCAGAGATGACGTAACTGCAGCTAGTGTATGGAAAAGAAAGAAGCTTTATGGAGAAATACACAGAGGTCCTAGTGGACAACAAGTTGWCCATTTGCCAACAATGTGCCCTTGTGGCCAAGACAGCCAATGGGATCCTGGGGTTCATTAGGAAGAGTGTTGCCAGCAGGTTGAAGGAAGTGATCCTGCCTCTCTCCTCAGCCCTGGTGAGGCCACATCTTGAGTGCTGTGTCCAGTTCTGGGCTCCCCAGGACAAGAGAGACATGGAGCTCCTGGAGATTCTCACCTATACGTGAAGGCTGGGACTGTTCAGCCTGGAGAAGAGAAGGCTCGGGGGGATCTTATAAATGTATAAAGTATCTGAAGGAAGGGTGTAGATAGAATGGGGACAGACTCTTTTCAGTGGTGCTAAGCAACAGAACAAGAAGCAATGGGCACAAACTGAAACACAGAACATCAGGAAAACTGAACACGCGAAAAACTTTTTTACAGTGAGGGTAACAGAGCGCTGGAACAGGTTACCCAGWCAGGTTATGGAGTCTCCTTCCTTGGAGACATTCAAAAGCCATCTGGATGCAGTCCTGGGTAATGTGCTATAGGCAAACCTGCTTGAGCAGGGGGGTGGACTTGATGATCTCCAGAGGTTCCTTCRAACCTCAACCATTCTGTGATTCTGTGAAGGCCACATCTATTCTTTCTCTCTTTGAGCTACAAGGATGGAATTCATTGCAGATGTTTATACAAAAGCTACGTGCCATGTCCTATCTTTATAGTCATTGAAGAAAAACAGGCACTCCTATGGAAAGATTCATCTCATTTATGAAAATATATTGTTTAAACATTTTCTGTACATTAATTACTGTGCAGCTCATATGGAAGGAAGATCTCTCATATGTAGAGAACTGTACTGTATATTTTTAACATCTAGTGATGTGGATCTCACAACAGGTCTTAGGAACTAAATGGAAACTGGGTACCTAYGAAAGCAGGATCTAAGCACCATAATAAGGGCCAAACTCTCTAGAGGCTCCAGGATCAGAAGGAGATGACAGTTTGACTGTGATAGACCGCTACTTTCTTGATCCTTAGTAGTAATTCTATCATAGTATTGTTTTTCCAGGGTATTCATCTGTGCATCATAAGTAGAGGAAAAGATTCAACCTCATTTTAACAGAAGAACAAGGCACATATGCTATGTGATCTACCTTTGGTGGGTGGTGGGACTTTGTAGCATTCAAAACGACACTATCTCTGATTCATCGAACAAACTAAGAAGTCTCTCACTGACCTCTGAGCTACCTCCAGACATCCATCAATCAGTCAACTTTATGTATTTGCTATCCAGTTCCTCACACCTTGCATACTGGCCCTGGTCCCTCACAAATCTAAGCCACTTGCTGCTCTCTCTCAGGGGCTCCTGGCAATCACRTATTATATTATAAACTATTCTTGCCTGAACTAGTCTGCCTTGTCTGCAGCACAAACAGCAGTGACCAGAGGCAGAGAACAGCGAGCAAAGCTATAGTTCCTTGCTGTCATGCTGTTGGTGATTCAAGTATCAAGAGACTAAAGGTCTGTGTACTAAATAAGACACACCAAGCCCAAAATACCCAGAAAGATGACATCTTCTACAACAGACTTTCACCAAACCTATCAAATCAACAACTCTATCACTATTTTATGGTCAGCACAGTGTCAGAGAAGGCAACAAATAGAAATAAAATATTGATAAACTTTTCTCCGTCCGCAAAAAAATACTTTGTTACAGAGACACACACATATCCATACCTACATATATGACACACATTTTTTCCCAAAAGATTGYACATGATTTTTGTTCTTTTACTTAACATTGAGTCTGAGACTCCACAAAGTACAGGTACATTTGAGAGTAGGACAAAAAGAAAGAAATGGGTAAAATGAATCCTTGCCATGAGCCTGTTTCACACCTCTTGCAGATGTGTAGGAGTGGAATGGTGTGCACCTACACATCTGTGCAAAGATCGCAAGTTGTCTCCACAGCACCATCTATCGGTCTTTCATTGACTATAAATCATGCTACGGAAAACACACCTAGAAAATATATAACTCAGAGCTGAGGCAATATAGCCATTCTCTGTACACTTTCTCTTTTCCCCACCCCAGTTTCTATCACTTCTTTTCAGATAATACAAGTTAATATTTATGTGCACAACTTACCGAAGTGACAGGGGAATATAATGGCATGCATTTATCTTCAGATAAATAGAAGTTATCTCTGCCAGAATTTCTCATTAAGCAACGTCCTGAAAATCTATGCAACAAATTATCCTGCCTTTTGGTTGCACATAACCAAATGCTATCTAAATTTCTTTCCAAGATTAACATCACTTGAGGAATACAATACCAAAAATGTAGTTCAGTACTTCATTAAGTAATTTAAAATTGAGTAAGCCCATTTGATATTATTCTGTCAAAAAAGGGGAAAAAGAAAGAAAGCTTCTGTGACACTCAAAAATAAAAGCATGAACCAATTCTATTTTGGTTTGTTTTTGCTCAGCTGTATACAAGGATAAGGGACCTGGCAAAGGATATTGTTTCCGATGTGAAATAAAAACAATTTAAATCTTTAAATATTCTTTAATTTCTTTCTGATACACTCCTCCTCTCCTAATGGCATGATTATGACCTACTATAAATATATATATATAATTAAGCTTAAATGTTAGTGACTCTCAGTATGCAAAGCAAGACTGATGATTTGCAATCCTTTACACAGAGAGATACCAGCTTCCAGTGCTTTATGTTCATGAAGAAGTCTAAAACAAGGATAACTATTGTTATCTAAAATGCAGAATCAGTGCTGCACCCATTCTAGGCAAATCTTGTTACGTTGTTTTTATTAACTAGGGATTTAATGGTTTTCCAGACTTCTATGGCTTCTTCCTAGGCACAGAGTGCACATTCAGAATAGTATGATAAATAAATAGAATTTCCACATCACAAGAAAACAGAATCTCAGAAACATCACAAAGGAAGTACTTACAAGGTAGGGACAGAACCTGTATCTCAYGCCTGAATATCTTCCATACTCTACTTGGTCTAATGTCCTTCTGCAAATGAGTGGATTTAATACACTTTCTAAGGCTAATACACCTTCAACACACCCCACCAACAAACTGAACTGTTGCTATTTTGCAGACTATAAGAAACAGATCACTRCTGTACTGTAAAAGCTATGTATTTTAAAATGTATTGTACATATTCCCCACATCTTAAAAGCCTTACTGATTAATTTGTTCTTCTGAAAGAGAGGAAAGAAGTGAGAAGGGATATATTTTTAAAAGCTTGAGAAATTTGTCTGTGATTGCCATTTAAATCAGTTTTGCATCAATATTTGTTCTAAACATGGATCATGAAAAAAGTACATCTGTTTTATCCATATATTAATTGAAAAAGGGAGTAATAAAACTGCCTTTAGGAAGGTTTTCTCTTGCCTAGTACTACTTTAGGCACTGTGTATTATCTGGTCTGAGATGTATTTAACTCTTTCTTTCAAAATGATGCAGATGTAAGACCTGGTCACACTTTGCAGCCCTGCGTGGGGGTCTGCACGAATCCTAGGGAATCTGAAGTGGTGCCAATGGTCAGGCAATTGAATTCCACATTTAAAGTTCTTGTACTAAAGCAGAATGGCTACAAGCTGAATTCCTGTGCTCACACAGTGCTCTACCAGCTTTTATGGGTCTCTATCCAAAGGGAGGAATTCACCATATCCAGTCATAAAGATAAGGATAGAAATTTAGAATACCCCTTGCTAAGACAAAAGCTGATTAATTCTYCAACTTCTGATGAATAAATGTTAGCTATCTCTTTACAATTATCTTTATATAGCTATAAAATACGGAATTATAGGTCTATAACTCAAATGCCTCTTGCTTAGTCAAAACAAGCCCARTACAACCAAATACTTCTGAAAAGTTACATTACCTTACTATCCTGATGTCTAGGTTCCCTCCAGTTTGTTTACACCACTTAGCTAGAGCAAAACAATTTTTTCTTATAAGTTACATTCCTATCAATACATTGTGGAAAGTCTATGCACTTTTTTTGAACCATTTTTTTTTTGCAACAGCTTTGCATGCCTCACTCTCTCTGAGTGTGTGTTCCATTATAATCKCCAAACTTTTCCTACCTAGTTGTCTGAGTTTGTAGCCACATTCTTTTTTGAAGTGCTTTGCAATTACTCTGCTGTCCTCACATGTTATTTCAAAGTAATTTTAATATGATTTATTTGAGAGGCATTCCCCTTCATGTTTTCAGCTGTTCCTCTTCATTAAGACAAAATCAAATTGATTGGTGATTGATGGTYTGAGATAGATCTCTCTTTTGAAACCCTGTTTTATCTCCTGCTAGAGACTTTTGGCATGTCTGTCACCTCCTTTAGGTGGTCATAAACACACTCTTGGCAATATAACGTTGCCTTCTTTCTTTTTTCATGGCCTTTCTTTCCTGAACATCCTGTACCCTTCTATATCAACACTMCAATCCTTTGATTTATCTTACAAAGTCTCTGTCTTGCCAATTAAGTTATAGCTTTGCTTGTGTAGCAAGACATCTAGTTCTTTCTGTTTATTCCACATACTCCTAGAGATAGCTAAAATGTTTGGCTAGTTGCCCTGAAATTCTGCCTCTTGTTTCCCTTTATCTCTCAACTGAAATAACCTATCCATTTCCTGGATTTCAAATGCTTTATCCAGTTACCTTTCTTACAAACACAAGTAAAGGTTTCTACTCTTTCAGAAAAGGAGAAAGGGATCATCGTTTAGGGTTATCTTCTTTGTCTTCAATAAGCTTTGCTTTGCCATCACTGATTTAATATCTTTGTCATGTAATTGTAAAGGTTCAAAAACCTAATTTCATGCATCTACAATGCTGACGTTTATGTGTGAGCTAGGGGTCTGACCTCCCATTAAAGTCAGCCTATGTATAGGTGCCCAGCACCATGTCAGATGATACAGAGTACCTGATCTAACCTCCAGAAAGATACAGGTCACCTGTAGGACAAGTGTTTGTCAAGGTAAGCCAAGACAAATCCTATCCGTCAGCCTTTTGTAGGCACCTTGGATAACTCTGGATACTCCAAGGGGGCACGAGGCATCTCTCTTCAGGTGTTTTACCCCTYCTCAGTACAGTGCCTAAAGACTAGCTCATCCTGAAGTTAAACCCCACACTCAATCAGCTGAACTTTTCTCTAAGGTCCTGTGAGACTGTACTGAATAGATTTCCATTATCTCTAAAGAAGCTTAGACACTTAGCAGCTCAAGTGTGGGCACCTAAATTTAGATGTCTACAGTCTGGAGCCGAATTCCACTCTCTATGACTCTAGCTTTGGGTCTGATTCGTTAAACCTGTACTTTCCTAAAACTACTGCTACACTGAAAGACTGTGCCAGAAAAATCTCAAAAATGTAACAGTTGGGTGTTCTGAAAGAATTTAAGTGCTCACTGGGAAGCATAGACATCTGAGAGTAATCATGGAGGACTAAAATTAAATGGCTCTGAAAAATACCAGAAATTTAAAGGATATTATTCTGCAATTTATTAGAAAATTGCAAAAGAAAGCAGGAAAACTTTAGTGTACCAACAGCCACCCTCTGAYGGCAGAATAATAATTTTAAATCATCCATAAACTCTGGGAAGAGGCAGAAAGAAGGAGTTTGCAGCATGTCAGTAAAACTAACAGATGTGAATTCTGGAGAACTGACAAATGTAGGTAGAGAAAGGAAATTTAATTGGTTGTTTTACATTAAAAATATAAACTGTTGGGATTTAAACAGTAATAAAATAGGATATTTACCTAAAATTCTGCATATC
>NW_028186812.1:3706678-3710479 GCF_003343005.1 Rhea americana | reverse complement strand
AAAAAAAAAAAAAAAAGAAAGAGAGAGAAAAAAGAAAAAGAAAAAAGAAAAAAAGAAAGAAAAAATAGTCCCCCCCCCAACAGTTTAACTTCAAATAAAGTTAGGGATCCACTTCATTTCACTGAAATATAAAAAGTAAATATCCTCTCAGCTGAATATCTTGAAGCCTTGAGAAAATCAGGTGAGGACCTGGATTATGCTGGCTGTGACCTGAAACTAAGATTGACCAAATACCAAAATTCTGTATTGGAAATCTTTTTCAATAATGCACTTGTGTTTGGCCTCGCCCTTTTTTTTTTTTTTTTTTTTTTTTTTTTTATTCTGTAGCCTTGGAAACTTTGGCTTTGACTAATAGTATTTAAGTACATAAATGGCAATACACTGACTTGTGTGGAAGGAAAGACTTAATATTATGGAATGCCTGTTGTGGGATGGCAAGAAAAATTTACCCCTTGCAGAAAGTTCTGGAGGGGAAAATGCATGGCCTGTAACAATAGAATTAATGGGATTAATTTGCTAAAGATTTCACAAATTAGAGTAATAAAGAGAAAAAATGATAATCTTTAATTTTTGTAACAATATAGTAGAAATAAATGTACAAAAAATTCTGAAGTGCAGTGAGAGATACTATCTTACCATGTGATTTCTCATTTTATATTATTTTATTAATAATTATAAAAAGCAATAAAATTTTGTTTTAAATTATATGAAAACTATATGTACCTAAGGAAGTCTTCTGCCATTATCCTTTATTAACAACAACAATAACAACAAAGTTTTAATGAAATTATTAAATTGCTTATTTCAAATAATTGCTCTAAATTCCCTTCTAATACATGTAAATTTCTATCCTAGTGACAATTTCACAGTCTTTCATGCTATGAACTTTCATGTCACTAATAGAAAAAAGCTTTCCTTAATACAAAAAAAAAAAAAAAAAAAAAAAGAAAAAAAAGAAAGTGCTGTGGTACTAAGGCACGTATTATTTGGCATTATGCAAATCTGGTTAACATTCCTGCATTGTTTTTTCTTCCATCTCTAAAATAAAGATAATCTTTTCAGGTAAACTGATTCGATTCCTTTGATTTTCATAAAGTTGTGCTGATTTACACATGCTGCAGATGTTCTTACTTGTACCCTAGAAGTATTAGAAGGCTAAGTCAATTAGTATTTGCTAAATGCTCCAGAGTTTTCATATTTGTCAAGCTGCCTTTAATCTTTGTTTTTCTCTGTTTAGTGGTTCATGAAATAAAACAAGACATACACCCTAGTGATATTTGCACAAACTGCAGAGAAAAGAAAGAGAGAGARAAAAAAACACAGTATGCTTGATATTTCAGATTTATAATGTTAAACTGAACTACAAATGGCCAGGTAGTGGGAATGCATCAGTTTATGTTCTGAGGAGAGCAGTGCAAGATGAGAGTGGAAATAGAGAAGGTCCCAAGGGAACCTAATTTGGTGTGACACTGCAAGCAGATTAAGTGAAGGCCCAGTCATGCTCTTGTCATACAACCTCTAAAACCTCAGAATGTGATACAGGATTCACAGGCTGTGTAATTTTCCCCCTATCTCTCTCTCTCTCCCTGGCACAGTATTTATTCCTGAGAAACATTTGGCATCTAGCTACATGCTAGGAATATCAGCATACACTCAGAACATTACAAAGATACAGACCCCACTATCCAGAATCAGAGATAAAATTCTATTTGCTTCATTCTCATCTGAGTTAGACCACAGAGATTTTATCTGAACATTAGTTTAACTAGGAATTATCATCATTGGCAAGATCCACAGGAAACTGCTAAAGGGTTATCATATGTGAGATGTCAGAAAGTGTAAAGTACATTCATAGTACCATGTTCCATTTGCCCCTGAAAAAAAAGAAATCTCACAGTGATATACATAAGAAGATGTAAGAATACTGTTAGCTATAGAAGTATTTGCCTGTGATAAATTAAACACAGTACACTCAAAATAGAACTCGGCTGCTCAAGATTTACCAGGGAGAGGCATAGAGGAAAAAAAAACACTTTCTGCCCTGCAAGTGAACAGCCACTACCTCTGAAAGTAAGTCTGGTCTACACTCGCAGTCTGTAGTCTCAGTAGTGCTGAGAGCTGAATGCACAGTGAGTACAAATACTACAGTAATACCCAGATCTTCTCTCCCTAGCAATTCCAGTGCAAGGTAATGGGTAGCCTCCTCCATACTTCATGACAGGCTGTCTTTGCAGCAAGGTATCCCTCCTTACCTAAATCTCTCTCCTCACGTTTGTGTATATATGGGTATATGATTATGTATATATATATGCACATACCACCTATGTATACATGTGCATTGCATTAAGGTGTGGATCAGCCTTCCAAAACAGCTGTTTTCATCTGGCATTTGATCTGCCTTTGAATCAGTGTGTGATGATCTCATGAGTTCAGCTACATCTTTTAGGAAGGGCCAGGCACAGACTTGTTACTGTGCTTCTGCAGTGCCACCGGGCAGTTGCAATAGGCAGTTTTCTGAACAGCTCCCCGAAGGAGCCCAGATCTTAATGGTAACTAATTTTGGCCAATTCTAAAATATGAATTCCAGAGATTCACACAGAAGTAGTCTAATGCAGAAGGCTAACCCTGGCAATAGTGGAAGTCCTAGGAGAATATCCAGCAGGCATTTTCACCGCTCARCTCCTACTGCACATGATGCAGAACAGCTGCATCATCGCTCCCTTTTCCTCTGCTGCCTGTTGAGGTCTGGTGCTTGTACAGATAGCCAGCTGCCTTTGAGAGTGGTGTGGTCAGCACCCCCTTAGCACTGGTTGCAATGGCATTTTCAGGGCTGTGTGCTTGGTTGGTTCTCGAAGTGTTTTGCTCCTCAGTGCACCAGAGTCGCTTCTAGAGATACAGTGAGGCTCAGCGCGAGGGATACTTCCACATTTTGCATTTTTTTTGCATCACCCTGCATCCTCCGCCCACCCTTGGACTGGTTTGCTACACTGCGCCCTTCTACGTGCCCCAGGCAGTAGCAGGGGCATGGGCACAGCAGGTGGCTCCTGGCCTCTGCTGCCCTTTTCTTGTGCCTCCCTCCTCCACCTTTGCAGGAACCAAACACCCCAGAGACGCTTAGAAACCACAAAGTGGTGCTTTGGGGTTTCAGGCAGGTGGGGAGCATCTCTGCAGGGTGGTCTGTGCTCGGCGGGGAAGGCAAGCTAAGGCGAGGGCAGCGAGGCAGAGCTGCAGCCCCGCAGTCAGCTCAGTCACAGTTACTGCAGGGGACCCAGTGTCCCCCAGCACCTGCCGTGTCCACACGTGAGCACAGTGTCCAAGACCAAACAGGTCGTAAAAAAAAGGACTTAGATTTCTTGTGGTGTCTTCTCAGCATCTCTGTCTCTACACGTTGTCTTTTTTTCTCTACAGTTTTCAAGCTCGTGCTTGTAAGTTCTGTCTGAATTTTAAGGAAAGGTAAAATAAAGTGGGGAAACGATCTCTAGCCTCGTTTCCTCTGGTCTGGCGAGGACGGCGGAGCGCAGAGCTGTGGTCCGAGTCCGGTGCGCAGCGCGCACGCCTCCGAGGACAGACCCAAGCGGTTTGCGCCGAGCGCTGCCGGTCTTTGCCGGCTGCAAAGGTGTCTCGGCAAAGTTTCTTTGGAGCCGACGGCGGTATGTTTCTATTTAACGGGGTGCCCCGCGGTACACCTGGGAGAGAAAGGCTCACTCCATCGCTAGACGGCTGTTCGCTCCCCGCCGGGCCGATATTCCGGCGGACGCTCCGCAGCGGAGGCGCCGCGAAGAGGCAGAGCGGGCGGAGGCG